>NC_053445.1:1434029-1618390 GCF_007990345.1 Gossypium hirsutum
GAGCTTCTGTACAATCTCCACATAATCGAGGTGAAAGTAATCTAAATCTACCATCTTGTTCACTCTTCCAAACAGGTGAGATAATAAATTGATGAGCTGCCTTAAATATATATATACTCTATCCTAATAAAAATTGTCACAATTGATATTTTTGGAGATCAAAACTTGACCTCAATTTTTTAAATATTTTAATTAAATAAATTTTATAAAAATATATCTAAAACAACTTCATTCAAAATTCTTATAATATATTTTTCAAAATTTTACCCGTAATAAATAAATAAAAAAAGGCATGTAACAATTTATGGAGGGAGTATATTTAGTGATTGGTATTCTCAGTAGAGTTTTGGACCAACGACCCGGTACATCTGCAACAAAGGTTGAATGATTGACTACCCTCACATAAAACCTGTTAACGGTTGTTTATCTGTTGAATGAGTTTATTTAATATTTTTTTTTTTTTTTTTTATTTTTTATTAAACCGATCGATGGTTAATGGAACCAGTGCTTGATTGGTTCGCTACCAGTTTGGTTCAAAACATGTTCCAATATCATTTATGATTCTTAGAGATTGAATTGGACCATAGGATCGGGGGACCTTGACAGCAAAGCAATACTTGTAAATCCTGGAGGATCTAGGGCCAATTGTTTCGAGTCGTTACAAGACAGTACAACGCTACAAAAGTATTTCCTCTCAATGTTGCATCAGCTACATGGATTATATTATGCTTTGTGTGCGCTTAAGGACCATACGTTAAGTGTGATGTTTTGTTGTAGTTATATATTTAGGACCATTTCACATTTGGCCTCTTAAGAAGATGCTTTTAAGAACCATATTAAATTTGGAGATCTTCATTTTTTTTGGCCTGTGGAGATCTTCATTAGCTCAACAAAATATGAAGCAAGTTTACTCTGGCCTATTTTATGATTTAATTGGCTCCTTTGCAGAAGGATGCAAGGGCTTATTGTATATGTGCTTCATGCACGAGTTGTTTTAGATCTGCATGAACAACTTGAAAAAGAGATCAGTTTCGAGCAGGTTGAAGGGGACTTTGACTCATTTCAGGGGAGATGGCTTCTAGATCACTTGGAAGTCATCACACACTACTGAAGTATTCTGTGGAGTCAAAAATGCACCGAGATTCCCTTCTTTCTGAAGCTCTCATGGAAGAGGTAATGTATCCATTGAAGGATGTCAAATATTCACTTCACTGCATTCCGTTTTCATTTTCTCATCTACTGTGTAGTACCTAATCTGCAGCTAATGTATCCATTGAAGATATAAGTTTAAAATACAAATGTTTCTGGGTAAGAACTGAATATATCCTTTCTTTATAGAATTCTTGTCACTTGGTGCATGTTTACTTGAATATTAGGTACCTGGGTAATGTTATCAAAAATCAGCCTTTCTTAACCTTCAAACTTCTTAGATTTCAATGAATCATAAACTATTAATAACACATTCTCCTTGCATGGGAAAGTTGCAGATGGATCTCCACCTATATGTTTCAACAGTTTTACGAACCTTTATGGAAATTTTAACTGAATATTCATTACTCTTTTTTATTTTTGGGCCAATGGTTATGCGCAATTCAATCGTCATGATAAATGTAATTTGTCCATTTTCTTGTGTAAAAGTACCATAGAGGCCCTTGTACTAAGAGTCGGATTGTATTTTGCCTCTCTACGAAAAAATTGGCAAATTAGCCCTATATATTAGATCAAAAGCAAACTTGTTCTTCTGTTAAAAATTTCATTAATTCTACTGTTAAAAATTAGTCCTTGTATGTTAGAATGAGGCCAACGTGGCACGCCACATGTAACCTTTTGGTTATTCTATCAGCAACGCCAATTTTTAACGGTAAAATGGATGAAATTTTTAATAGAAAGGAGTTTGCTTTTTGATCTAATGTATAGGGGCTATTTGTTCATTTTTTGAGTAAAAGGGAGTAAAGTGTAATCCGACTCTTATACAAGGGCCTCCATGATACTTTTACCCATTTTTTGCCATACATGTTTGTTCTGAAACTAATTTTGTAAGCCTACAAGATATGTTGCAAGATAACTGTTCGGGATAATAAAAGACAAGATGATAAGCATCCTTGTGGTAACAAAATAATAAAGTGTTACTTATCTGACCTTATAGGTTATATATGAAGATCTACCGTCCAATTTATGTGCGATACGAGATTATGTTGAAAAAAGAGAGGCCAAATTTTCCTTGGAAACACAAGAAAATCGACAGCTTTATGGGCAACAAAGTTCCTCCAGCAATGGCAATGAAACAGCCTATAGTGATACTGTTGAGGAGGATGAGGGTTCCAATAGTGCTAATTCACTTAGACAAGACCAAGAGTTCCAGGCTTGCAAAGGGACGTTGAAGTCCTCAAAACTGAGCTCCTGAAATTCATATCTGAACATGGACAGGAAGGATTTATGCCTATGAGAAAGCAACTGCGTTTGCATGGCAGAGTGGATATCGAGAAAGCAATCACACGCATGGGTGGATTTAGAAGGATTGCATCTTTGATGAATCTCTCCCTTGCATACAAACAACGTAAACCGAAGGGCTATTGGGACAACCTTGAAAATCTGCAGGAGGAGGTGATTTGTTTTTGTTACCCTTTAAGTGTTCTTTTAAATTCAAGCCAAATGAAATTCATTAACATGTTAGATGGTGGAAAGTTATTGCAATACAGAATCATAATATTTACAAGTTGATAATGAGGATAAATCTAATTTGGCCTGTTTTACCTTACAGATTAATCGATTCCAGGGGAGCTGGGGAATGGACCCATCATTTATGCCCAGCAGAAAGTCGTTTGAGCGTGCAGGTTATATTCAGTTGTGATATTGTTTCAAGTCATTCCAACAAGAGGGAGCTTCAGTTTTATTTATGAATTTTATGAACTCTGTTGTTATACTTACAGGACGCTATGACATCGCACGGGCATTGGAGAAATGGGGCGGCCTTCATGAAGTTTCTCGTCTACTGTCACTCAAGGTGAGACAGAAGCACCCTAGCAGACAGGGGCAAACTAGTGCCAAGGAAAAACAGGTAGACAATATAGCAGCAAGTAGGGGCATAGAAAGTGAAGAAAAGACTCCAATATCAAAGCCATATGTTTCGCAAAATACACAAAAGTGGCTCACGAAGCTAAAAGGTTTAGACATTAATTGGGTTGAATAAATGTGCCTACTACTACTATTACTACCAGTCTACTGGTTTAGTTTCTTTCCTTTTGTTTACGAGTATAATAAATTGGGTTTAATATTCTTGGTCGTGGTAGAAAAGATATATTAGGTTCTTTTAGTTCCAACTTGATAGTTTCTCTTAAGATTGTCGGTAAAATACCATAGAGTTCTTGTTCTAGAAGTCAGATTGCATTTGCTCCATTTACTTAGAAAATGGGTAAAATAATCCTGTACGGTGGATTAAGAACCAACTAGCCTTTTTGTTCAAAACATATCTATTTATATTATTAAAAACTGTTGTAGATGAAAATAACTAGATAGTTGTGTGTAACGTGCCATATGTATTTCATGCTAACGTAAGAAACTAGATTTTAACAGTAAAAATGAATGTAATTTTAATAGAATGATCAATTTGTTTTTTGATCTAACATACTGAGATTAATTTTCTTATTTTTTAGTAGAGGGAGCAAAATGCAATATGATTTCTAGTACAATGGTTTTCATGATACTTTTACCGATTTTTATCCTATACAAATTATTATATCTGTTTTGTACATACGATGCCCAGTTAGAAAAAGAAAAAGAAATGTAAATGTTGTTGCATAATAGGTTCAGGGCATTGTGATAACCATTTGATAGTTCCATTATGAGTTCACTGAAAAATTATTTCAATGCTTAGTTTGAAGCATCAAAGCCTTTATATAACACAAATCTCAAATTTGAAGTTCCAAACTGTTCCAAAAAACATGGTGCAAAAAAGATTTATAAAACGAATCCTAAAATGAGGACCATTCGAACTAGTTTAGTTACTTGAACCAATTTGTCTTGATTGTGCTCGTCACCGGATAATTTGTGGCCCCCTTTATATTTCCCTTCGCTGATAGGCTCTTTTTTTTTTCTTGCTAAAATTGTCCTCGTTATAGTTTTTTCCCCCTCAAACCTTTGTTAAGTATGGTCCAATTGTGGAGCAAACGCAGCTTTTTTTTTTTTTTGGTATGTTGGAACCTATAGTCCTTAATTGCAAGACAAAGTTAGAATATTTGAGCAGTGCTATGAGTAGTGCCAACTGCTTTAGGGATTGTTAAAGAACAACTGCTTTAGGGATTGTTAAAGAACAAAGATGAACATAATATAATTATTTACACAATTTGGTTCTTTTGTTTGTGAGGCTTTATTTAGGGAGATGATCCACTATCTTTCAACTTCATACAAGTGATTTAAGTCTTAACATACATCAGTTTAGGAGCCTCACTTTTGTACTTAAAAGATCTAGATTACTCTCCTCTAAGTTTTCCCCCTGAAAACGTGGACGTTAAATCAAGGGGCTCACTTGTTTATTTACAAGAATGTACTCTCAAAGATAAATTCCTAATGAATAGATAAGTGTTAAAACTATCTGCACCTTTTAACTTACACAAGCCTTTAATATATAAGAGTATAAGGTTTTCTAAGATGAAAACAAATTACAATAAAAAAATTCTTACAAAAATAGCAGCACAATCAACGTTGAGAATCTCCATAAAGTTCAAGATAAGTCGAGAATTCTCAAGATATGTTTCAGTTATCTGACCTAATCTCATTAAACCAGAATCTGATTGCTTAATCTGATTTGATTCAATCCAATCTTCAAAGATTTGTTGCTCCACACTATGGATCTTCAAATATGGGCCAACGTACGTCCACTAAATCATCTAATTCATTACCCAAGTGATTTGGTTGAAAAGATTGACAACTCTATAAGGCAAGTTTTATAATTTGCGCAATACCAAGTGTAGTGGGCACTGTTGGTGGCATTGCATGAGGCACTGCTCACATAATTTTCTCAACAATAAAAACTTGTATCAATATTGAATAAGGCTTCCACATTTAGAGCAAAAACTTAGCTTCACTAAGCAAACTTCAATCTAGAATTATCTGTCCAAATCTCATCAAACCAATTATACTTAGGATACAAGAGATTTAAATAAATCTTTATAAAGTCGGCTCATATCTTTTGTGATAGCATATCTCAATATATAAAGTAAGTCGATCACATTAAAATCCTTGAAAAATAATCTTGTTTGATCCACTCACTTCTCAAATATAATCAATATAATAGTTTCATAAGTATACCTATTTACTATTTACGAACTTGATTTATTGAAATGGGGTCTGAAATTGCATTTTTCGAGACCACTGAAAACGGGTCGCTATAAAAAAAACTTGACAAACACTTTCAATGTTTGCAAAAATGTTCAAGTAATAAAATCTAGGAGTCCAAGGTCAATCAATAGGAAAGTTGATTAGAATTTACATGTAACACCCTACACCCAGTCCGACCACCGGACTCTAGCGATAAGGTGCAACAAACAAATACGGAGCATTTACATGCAATTCATAGTTCAAAATTTCAATTCAATATCAATTTATCACCTATGATCGATTATAACATGCATTACAAACAATTTTGGGTTTAAATCGAGCTTATAAAAGCTTTAAATTCACTCGACATCAATCAGGGATCAATTTGAAACAATTATAGAAAAATAGGAAAATTTTGTAAACAGGGGTCACACGGTTATGTCCCCTGACCGTGTGAAAGGCTGAGGTCGTGTGGGGTTGAAACACACAGCTGTGTAGCCCAATCATGTGAAAGAAGTAAGATCGTGTAATACAAAGTCACACGGCCGTGTCGTTAGGCCGTGTAACAAACTAAGACCATGTGTGTACCTAATTGTAAAATCTTACAAACATTCACACGGTCGTGTGGCTGGACCGTGTGAAAGACTGTGACCGTATGCACCAATTATCACCCAAAATATATAGACCACATAGCCGTGCCATATGCCCATGTATGGCACACGGTCGTGTGTTAGATTGTGTGTACTTAAAGAAACCTTCCAAAACAAGTTTTATAATCCCTAATTCACTTAAGCCACAAGCTTAAACTAACTCTCAACCTATTCAAAAGCATCAAAACATGCTCCAAAACACCACTTATAACAACCATATTAAGAGCCTAACCAATATGCCACAATTAGTACATCAATTCAACAATTCATCACTAACCCTTCATGTATAAACATACCAAAGTTTCATACCAATTTGTTTACCAAAATCACATCAATCCCAATTACCAAATTTCATCAATCAAAATGCATTATAGGTACGAAAGCATGCTTATAAAATCAAGTGACACAATACAATCAACATGACACACATCATTTAATCATTCAAAACAATCTTAAGATGGCATTAATGTCAACCACACAAACATATACCAAACCTTACCATATTCTTTCAAACTTAGCATATGCATACTATTCATTTTACTAAGCCTATTTCAAGACATATTACCTAATCACCATACAAGCAATTAAACATACATACCTAAACAATTCAACAAGGTTATCAACTACAAAGATCATTACCAACATTTATATATACACATATTCACATAACATTCAAAATACCAAATTAATCCAAAGCATAACATATACAACCATATAACCCTCTTAGGTACATGTCATGACCAAACTAAAAACATCATCAACACTTGAGTCCGAGATTGCCGCTGGATGCTGAAGTTGATGATCGAACCAAAAGAACCTAACCTACGCATAAAAAACAAATCGTACGTTGAGTATAACTTAGTGGTATTTCTATAATCCGAACATTAAATCATAATATAAATCATTCAATGCACAAGCTAAGAATAAATGATGATATGCAAATTATCATGTCAACTTTTACCATTTCTTATTCTCATAATCCAAATCTAACAAAAGTCATTAGTATAAGGCAAAAAATTTCCATTTCATATTCTATTTGAAAATATCAATTATTAGGTATCACATTTCATCTCAATTTTTCCATATCATTAATTCAAAGAACATAACCATAATTATTTCTACTCATTTCACGAATCATTATTTTGATTTTCATTTTAACTTCCCTATTAACCTGATTTGGACTCGGATGAATACGTGGATCCAACCAACACACCAATTTGGCACCCAGTGCCTATCGGATAAATCTGAGAATAATAAGTTGCACCTTACGCTGGTCGGTATAACCGACAGATAGATGTGCCCAGCACTGGCCGGTATAACCGACAAATGGAGTGCCCAACACTCCTCGACACATAGTCGTGTAACCCTGAACTCTTTCTATCCTATGACATGCCAATTATACCCGACCCTACTCGAACAGTTAATAGGGTAACAAATTTCTCACATTCATTTTAAACCAATTTTCAATTTCAATATAATAATCTTAATCAACCAATCAATAATTCCCATATATAACAACATAACTCATTGTAACATTAGTACAATTCCATATTTCAAATAATATTTTTGAATCTATTCAATTTCAGTCCTTTTCACATACAACGAATTCATATCAATTCAATTCATCTCATTGAATCAATTATAACTCACCTTAAGAACTTGCCATACAATGCAATTCATAAATGCAACAATTGAGATAGTTGAGATTATAGAAACACAAACTGTAAACTCTAAGCTATTTGTCGACGGCTTTGTCTTTTCCTTCCTTTTTCGAGGAATTTGGGTCGACGTTAGCTACAGATTAACACAATTATACCAAATCATCAATACACAAACAATTTCACATTCAATTGTTAATTTAAGCAACTTTTTATTTTATTCAATTTAGTCCCTAAAACCGGGACTATCATAACTTTCAATTTAGCCTCAAATTTTCATGCCGATTTCACTCTAGTCCTAATTGAACCTCCTATTTCTCATTTCTACCATAAAATTTAAACTTTTCTCATTTTAGTCTCTATTGAACAAAATCATCAATTGAGTTTACAATTTAGTCATCTTTTTTAACTCTAAACTTTAAATCTATCAAATTAACACCAAAAGCTTCAACTATTCATCAATGGCAACATCCTCAATCTTTAACAGTACCGAAAAATACAACATGGGTCAGCTAACTTAAGCTCCTAAAATTCCAAAAACATAAAAATTACAAGAAAAAAAGACTAAATTGAACTAACCAATTGAAGCTTTGAATATTTCAAACCCTAGCTGTCACTTATTGAAAGAAATAAGAGATATTGATTTCTCTTTCTTTCCAACATCACCTTTTTTTATTCTTTAAATTTTATTTTAATTTCTTAACTTTAGAAATTTATGATGTCCACCAACTTACCACTATCCACAAAAATATCCATGGTGGTATGATTTCTATTCAAGGCCCTTATTTTAAATCCTGATTAGAGATTTCTTAAAATTTGAATTTTTGACACTTTTACGATTTAGTTCATGAGCCCTAATTTATCACTAATTTGACAAAAATACCTAATCAAAATTTAATTTACTTCTAATATAACTTCATAAATATTTACTAGAAACATTTACGGGTCCAATTTATGAAAACAGGGTCCCAAAATCTCATTTTTCGTCACCGTTGATTTTTGGGTCGTTACATTACAATATTACAAATATTATGCTAAAACAAATATTTTTTACTTAATGTTGAAATAAGGGGAGAAATATAAAAAATGAATAACATAAGATTTTTTTTCCAAAAGGAACATAAGATTTTTACAAGCATAGTGAAGAAAAAAATGAACATAAAATAAACTCTAACAAGAAAATTATCTTAATCTTGAATCCAAGATGCCTTCCATTCTAAAAACTAAAGGCTATTTATAAAGGTTTAGGAAGAACTAAATGAAAATAAATAGATTTTGATAGTAATAACTTATTGGCCCATTTCTTTATTATATTTTGGAATCATTTTCCACATGCTACTTGATTACTTCTTTTGTCCAAAATAATGGCTTCAGTTAGGAAAAGTCAAAATAGTTGATTGAAAATTTGCATATTGTACATTCATTGTAGAAATTTCAGCACCAAACTTTAAGTATATTAAGAGACATGGTCCTAATACGAAAATACGTCAAAATTTTCCATCAATGTAAAACTTGTAACTTTCTCTTTACTTTTAGATTTTTTTCTTGATGCATTTTGGCATTGATGTTTTAATATTTGGATAGAACTTCAAATTCTCTTTCTGACGATATAAAGTAATCCAAAACGAAGTGCTGGACCCTGAGATATGATCGGAACACTAAGTGTTGGGGATAGAGATTTTGAATGTGTCCAAATTACAAATTTTGAAACTTTGAGCATTGGACTATCACTCATCATCTTGGATCAACTTCAAGCTTAGTGTATTTAATCACATGGTTCCATGTATTGATATATTTTTTTACAAACCAATATTTACCTATAAATATTATAAAAAATATTTTATTGAAATTAAATGCGCGAAAAACACTGCAAATACTTATAAAAGAATGAAATACATTACATTTACAATACAAACATAAAAGGTTAAATAAACTAAAATGAATCCAAAACATATAAGAATACTTAAGAAACTAAGCAAATGTAAATAAAATATAGCCCAAAATAACCATATGATAAGGATTTATCATTAAGTCCATATATTTTTCAAATTTTAAAGTTTCAGTCTTGTTACAAATGACAACCATTAATCCATTAATTGGATTTTTAGTGAGTAATATTGGAAATGAAAAACTAAGATGACATTACACATATAATAACAAAACTTAATAAATCATCCGAAAAATATAATAAAAATGAAATTAAAATACTAAGAATTAGATCAGCAGAATTTAATATATATATATATATATGGAATTGTTATTTGGTTAGGGTCAAAAAAGTAGGAAAAATATAAATCATGCGCAGCCAATTGCATTTGGTAATTAAAAAATAGAGACTAATGGGCGGGACTCTGCCCACAAGTTGTCAAAAATATTTATAACATTGCACAATTTGTATTTTCTTGCCATAAAGAAACAACAGACTTGTCATCTTTGGAATTTGAATTACTTTTTTGGGCATTAATGAAATCATACATCTGCCTAATTAATTGCTGTGGCCGACATTTTCATGAATATTTTCTATAGTGACTAAATTTTTATAAAAATATTCAGACCAAAACCAATCACTTCAATTAAGAGATTTTAGGTTTGCTTCTATACCACGTTTTGTCGGGTGTTATGTATTGTGGAAGACGGATTGGCTGCATTGAATCTTGAAGACGAGGTGGAAGCGGGATGGGAGGCACTTCACTCCTCTGCCTAACTGCTTGCTTCCTATGTGCACTACTATACCTAATATTTTGCATCCCATCTCGGATTTGGGGATAACCGGTTCTTATTCTGATTTGGACGATAGAGGGTGGTTCATGGAGCTTTAATAATCATCTTCTCATCTTTCACAAAATTCTGCTAGGTGAGGATCGCCTTTATTGGTTATTGATGTTTGGATTCAGATACATGGTTGTGGGGTGAATTTAATGTTTACTAATTTAATTGGTGTGGTTTAGATTTCATTGTATGCATATTTTTCTTGGTTTTTGTTAAAATTAAAAGATTAAAATACCCTTGAATAATATAACTTATTTTAATTATGAAATGACATTTCCGTTGTAATGACCCAAAAGTCAGTAGTGTCGAAAAGTATAGTTTCAAGACCCCGTTTCAGTAAACCAGACTCATACATATCTTTAGTGAATATTTACAGAGTTATCTTGAAAGTGAATTAGAATTCAGTTTGATAATTTTGTGGAAATAGGGCTTTAATTTAAGTACATGAACTAAATTAAGTAATTAATATTAAATTACATGGTGGAACTAGAGTAAGGGACTTATTAAATGAATAGACCATTATTTATATAAATTGTTGATAGTGGATGATTATGATTGATATTATTTATTATATGTTAACCATATTATAACATTTAAGCTAGTAAATCATGTTAAAATAAAAGTGAAAATGAAATAATAAAATATAGGAAACAAATAACTTAGTGGGGAAGAGAAATAAATTTTAAACTTCATTTTCTTTGCATGCCGAACTTGGAAAGGAGAAGAAGCATATTTCGGCCATTGATCTTTAACCTTTAAAGCTCAAATTGGTTGGTATACTTTGGTCCTTTTTACATAAATTTTATGTTTTTAGAACCTTAAGATCATAAGTTAGCTTGCCCATGTTGAAATTTTTAGAATTGTTGAAATTATGGAAGTTGCCATTATAGAGAAATTTAAGTTTTTGGTGTTGTTTTGATAGATTTTAAGGTTGAAAGTTAAATGAGACTACCTTGTAGAGTCAATTCATGAAATTATGCATTAGGGACTAAATTAAAAAAAAATTGAAATTAGGGGTTCAATTGAGAAATAGGAAGTTCTATAGGGACTCTAGGAAAATTTGATTAAGCATGGATGGAGTAAGTTCATGTTAAATTGGAAGTATCAATTTTTGGGACTAATGTGTATAAAAGTAGAAGTTCAATGTTAATATGTAAGATAGTATTAATAAGTTGATTATATAAATTACATTGTTAAAGATTTGGGTTGAGATTAATTGAGTTGAATTGTTATAATTAGATTGAGAAACAAGTAAATTGGTTGATAATCGTGGGAAGGGAAAGGCTGTTGAATAATCATCATCGAATATTGGTCGCTGCTACAAAGGGAAGTTCGTAGTCCTTGAACTCAAACTCTATTTATTATTTTTAATAATTTAATTGTTACTTTGAGATCTTAGTTATATATATGTAAATGCTTGAATTATGAAATGAGGAAACGTGAATTATGAAATTACGTATGTAATTGTCGATTTATCCGACTAGTGCTGGGCACACATTTGATGTTGTCGATTTATCCGTGATGCGGTCGTTGAAAGCACCAAAAATATCCTATCCCTAATAAATAATGAAAAAGAATAGTAAAAGGGAAGTAGGGTCAAATCCTCAGGGACTGGACTTGCAAAATATCTTGTTCCGTGAAATCCTAGGCAGAATCTTGCCCAAGAAAACTTGCATGCCTGAAAAAAAATAAAAAAAAATAACAGAATTAAATGTTTGGATTTGGAAACGAAAAATAAAATAAAAACAAATTGAAGAATATTGAATCAAAAATTAGAGAAATTAAAAATAGAATTGAGAGAAAAGAAATTCTTATGGGAGATTCCAACCTCCAGTTGTCTCGTTCTGCCTTGGGTTCAATCCTCGGCTTTTAGATAATCCTTCCCAAACCGAATAAGCCAGTTATAGTGGAAGAGGACGCCTATGACCACCAGCTCCAATGATTTAGACTTACGATTTGGTGGAACCTGACTCTATCCAACCATCGCTTCTGTGGGATCGTCTTATGCTAGATTAATGCTCCTCAATGGCGAATCCCACGCCATTTTGTCTCTTGGGCTCGCCAACCTCTAACGCAGTAAGCTAACGAACCAACTGTGCAACCTTCCCAAAACATACAAAGCGGCCGCCTTTGCATACGTTGAAAAGCTTACTTCTTAAGAGACATGGACGGAAGCGTCAGCCCCGTAGTGCGGAGAAACGATGAATACTCGTTGAGAAGGCTAAGTACGAATTCTAAGCCTCAAGAACCCTTTTGGGGATTTTCGACAACCTTCGGCTAGATGGGTTTAGTGGCTCATGGTTGTGGTAGAAAAGAAAATAAATAAAATAAAAATAAAGATTTTATTGAAAAGAAATATGAGAAGAATAAAAGCCTAGACTTTTGGAGAGAGTGTGTTTACAGGAAAAAGATGAGATCCTCTTTTGAGTCACTTCACCCCCTATTTATAGTGCTAGGGGAGATAGTCTAATCCTACTTAAATTCCTAAAAGATAAATACATTTAATTGAAGATAAATAAAGATAAAATAAAATCCTAAAAATAATCCTTAATAATTATCTCAATATTAATTATCCTAATATAATTAAAATAGAGTTTAATAGAATAAAATATCTTCTTTTTGCATTTCAAACCTTGTGTCCTCCATGCTTGCACCTTTGGCACCAACTTTTCCTTGTGTCGCACATGAGCCCATTTTATCTCTAAATTCACGCTTTTGCCTCAAATTTAGTCCCTATGAGATAAAAGATCATAAATAGCTCAAATTAGCAGGATCATATTCAGAATAAATACATAATTAATACATAAAAATACATTATTCTAGAGTGTTATCAATCCGACTAGTGATGGACACACATTTGATATTGTAGGTTTATCCAACTAGTGCTGGGCACACATTTGATATCGTTGGTTTATCCGACTAGCACTGGGCACACATTTGATATTGTTAGTTTCTCTAACTAGTTCTGGGCACACATTTGATATTGTCGGTTTATCCGGCTAGCGCTGGGCACAAAAAATTATCGATTTATTTGACTAGTGCAGGGCACACCTATCGTCGGTTTATCCGACTAGCACTGGGTGCAAAACTTTGTTACGATTTATCCGTTAGGAACAGGGTGCCAACATCAGATTGTCCCATATTGGTAATGTATAATTAATTCATTGGTAAAGACTGGCAAATGAGGTTTATTATGAAATTTGTATGGAATGCTCATGTTGTGCTTTATGGTAGATTAAATAGATCTAAACATTACTTGACATGGATTATGAAATTATGGCTATTAAGTGTAATTGTAGTTCTTTGAGTTAAAGAATTTATTCATTATTTTATTCATTCTTTTGTGTGCAAGTTAGGTACCTATTTTTGATTTATGACTCACCATCCAACTGCAGTCTCGAACTCAAAGTTGGTAATGTTTTCTTTTTGTGTCTTGGCATGTACTTAGGATGATAATGTTTTGAGTTTTGATCTTTTTATCTATAGATGAATCTAGTGAAGGTTATTTGCAATGGATGTTGTCATGTAGACTTTTGGAATGATGTTGATCTTAAAGTGAATGCTTGTATATAAGTGTTTTGTGATGTATATGTAAATGTCATCTATAATGGTGATTTTAATGAATTAGTAACTTGATGTGAGTATATACATATTTGGACATTTTGATTGATGTTTGAATGCAAATGGTTGGTTAAGATCATGTATTTCTTAGTTGGGTTATTTAATTGAATGGTCTTTGATTGAGGTGCCTTTGAATGACATATTGGTTAGGCTTAGGATGGTTGAAATTGTGGCATGAAATTAATGATTTGAATGTGATTTTGAACCTAGGATTCATTTAGACATGGTATGACTTGTGGTGCAAGGATTGGGGTATGAAATTGCTTGTTTCAGGGGTTAATTATGCTGCACACGGCTTGGGACACGGACTGTCACACAGTCGTGTGTCACACACGGCCTATCCATACGATCGTGTCTTATTTATTTTCAGTGCTAGTTGGTCCACACGGAAACAGAGAGTTACACAGCCTACATACACGACCATGTTCTGAGCCAAACGATTTGGATCCTATCACACGGCCTGACCACATGACCGTGTGACCCTTGTTTCAAAATATTTTTATTTTTCTTTAAAACTTCTTAATTAATTTCAATTAGGTCCCTGAATATTCCAAACTTATAATTGTGATCTCGTATGCTTGAATTAGGGTTTGTAGCTATGTTTTTACCATGACTATATATTGGGTTAATTGTTGTAAATCAAATTGATTGATTGGTTCTAAGTTTAGTAATTGTTACAATTTGATTAGTAATGTCCTATAACCCTAATCTGGTGATGGTTACAAGTTTAGGGTATTGTATTTAGTGGTATCAAAGCTATAGGTTTAGCCAATTCTCGAACTAAATCGAGCTTGAAATTGAGTCTAGAAGTATATGCCAAAGTTGAGTCAAGTCTGATTTTGGATTTGGATGCTGATTATAATTGTTTTTGCTTTATAGTTAAAAGATGTTGAATGAATCTAATAATGTGGTTGATCAAGAGATCCATACGGGTGATGATTCTACTGAGGGATTAGATGGAACTGAATTGGTAACACTGAGTGTTCAATCTGATGGTGTTCAATAGCCAAGTGCTAATAAAAGCACTAACGAAGGACATGGTAATATGAGCATACTACGTACTATTGTTGAAGCTCTTCAGAGAGTAGTAGGAGTTACTCCTCCTCCGATGCCCACACCTGCGGTTAAACGAGCTCCCATTAAAGAATTGAGAAGGTATGGTGCAACCGAAATTGTTGGGTTAAAAGGAGTTGATCTGTCATCGGTTGAAATTTGGTTGGAATCAACAACTCGAGTTCTTCAACATCTAGAATACACTTCCCGAGATAGTGTTATTTGTGCTATTTCACTACTACAAGGGGAAGCCTATAGATGGTTGTAACACCCTAACCTGTGTCGAAATAGGGTTACGAAGCATTACCAGACTTATAGCTTAATCAATCAAACATTTCATATACATTTCTCATTCAATTCAAAAACCATTCATAAACATTCATATGGTCCCAATTACGATCCCTCGGGGCCCAAAATAGACATTAAAAGTGGTTCGGGACTAAATCAAGTACTCAAGAAATTTTTAGAAAAACATTGCAATTTTTTAAAGTGCAGGGGACACATGCTCGTGTGGCTAGGCTGTGTGTCTCACACGGCTAAGAGACATGCCCATGTCTCAGGCCGTGTGACCATTCAAAATGGGGACACAGGGCTGTGCCCGAGCCCGTGTGTCAGGCTGTGTACCATTCGAAATGGCCTTACACACTCGTGTGCCAAGCCGTGTGCTAATACGTGTGAAAACTGAAGGGTATACTGACTTGTGCCACATGGCCAAGCCACACGTCCGTGTGCTAGGCCGTGTGAAGCTACTGACTTGATTTCTAAGGAAGTTACAGGGGACACATGACCATGTCACCTGGCCGTATGTCACATACAGTTGAGACATACGCCCGTGTCTCTACCCGTGTAAACAAAAATAGGTCATTTTCCAAGCCATGTTTCTCAACCAAATTGGTATCATCCTACGCACACATCAATATACATACAACCATGGCATAAATAGGTATCATCATACGAGCTAAGAATCGGTAAGCTCTCACGAACTGCAAATTGGTAAGCTCATACAAGCTGTTGTGAGTTCACAACACATACAGGATCTCAACCAAAATTGGTAACCCTAATGACATGTCATTTGTATCCTACGAATTTCTAAGGTTCAAACGGGGCTCGGTATTCTTCATACTTCATCAGTTATGCATTCGATAATTATACATTAAAATTACACAATTTCAATTAAAGTATATAACTACACAATTTAATTACACAAACTTACCCTAATGGCAATCCGCATACATATATTTCAATTAAAGTATATAACTACACAATTTAATTACACGAACTTACCTCAAACTCGTAGGAGAAATATAACAGTTTAGTCCACGACTTTATCCTTTCCCCGATTTAAATCCGAATGTGGCTTTTCTTGATCTATATAGTCAAATTTAAATAATTTAAGCATAATTCTATTAAATTCAAACCAAAATTCATGTTATGGAAAAATTACCATTTTGCCCCTATATTTTTAACTTCTTTACAATTCAGTCCCTAGGCTCCTAAAATAAAATTTATACAATTTCACCCCTATGTAATCCTAGCGAATTTTATATGTGCATATAGCATCCCATACATTTAACAATTTCACACATTTAACACACAATTTTTACATTTCTCAATTTATCCCCCAATGATCATTCCATTAAAAATCTCTTTACAAAAGTTGTTTAACTAACAACAAGGATTCATTTTCTTCCATTAAACTTCAAAAAAACTAGCATTTTCATCAATGGAAAATCTTAAACTATTCAATATTTTTGCAATTTAGTCCCCTAGTTAGCTAGGTTAAGCTACAATGATCCCAAAAACATAAAAATCATCAAAAACGAGCTCAGAAATCACTTACATGCGAGGAATTTTCTTTGCAAATTTTCAAGCTTCTCAAATGCTCCTCTTTGTTGTAATTTTTGGTGGAAGAAAACACAAAGATGATGGCCTATTTTGTTTCATTTGATTTAATTTAGCTTTTATTACCTAATTACCATTTTACACTTACCTAACTTTAAAAATTACACAATTACCAAGCCATGCACATCCACTATCACCTTTAATGGTCTAGTTACCATATAAGGACCTCCACTATAAATTTCTATAGCTATTTAACACCTTTAGCTAATAGAACACAACTTTCACTCTTTATGCGATTTAGCCATTTTTTAACAAATTGAGCAAACAAACGGTAAAATTTCTTAATGAAAAATTTATGCAATTATACTATCATGTTGTAGACCAAAAAATTATATTAAAATAAATTTTTTGATATCATATTTGTGGTCTTGAAATCACTGTTTCGATTTCACTGAAAATAGACCGTTACAATGGTGGCAAATTATTACATGACACGTCTCTGCAAAAGCTATAGATTGGAAGTTCTTTCAGATAGAGTTTTAGAAGAAGTATGTCAGGTAACTATATCTTGAAGATAGAAAACAAGAATTTCTTTTGTTGAAGCAAGGAGATTTATCTGTGGTAGATTATGAACGAGAGTATATGCGACTTAGCAAGTATGCGATGGAACTTGTTCCTACCGAAGAAGTAAGCTGCAAACTTTTTCTACGTGGAATGCGATATGAAATTAGTACTCAGAACTCAGTTAGTTGCACTGAAGATTAAAGAATTTGTGGATTTGTCGAAACATGCAAAAATGGTGAAATAATCTCTAGGCTTAAACAAGACATTTGAACCTTTTCGTGTTACGAGAAAATGTTTCGGGAGTCATAGTTCGTATTCAGTACCAAAACGAATCAAAGAGTCTCAGGAACATAGGAAGACAGTTGCAAGATCAGTTACACCAAATAGAGTATGAGACTGTCAACCTACAGTTTCTATTGGCAATGTGAAAAGGTTGAATAAAACCTCGAAGTTGTCGAACTGTGAACATTGTGGAAAGAAGCACTGGAGAAAATACTGGAAGTTGACAAAGGGTTGTTTTCGATGTGGATCGTTAGAGCATTTCGCTTGTGAGTGTCCGAAGAATGAAAATGATACATTTGATGTTACATAAAGAGCCTCCTTAATAGTTAGGGGTCGAGGGATGAGTAGAGGTGGATTAGTTTCAAGGGCTGGATCAAGAAAATGGAGCAAAACAATTGTTCATCAGCTTGAGGCGAGAGTGCTGGCTTGTGCTTATGTGGTGCGGACACGTGATGAGGGTGATGCTACCGATGTTGTAGCAAGTATTTTTCTATTATTTTCCACACCTGTTTATACCTTGATAGATCTTAGTTATTCTCATTCGTGTGTTAATACTGATCTGGTCCAATCTAGGAGTATGAAATCTAAGATGTCAAGAGTAGCTATGTCTATATCAAGTTCATTGGGTCAAACAGTGTTAGTTGATTAGGTCTGTAAGCAATGTGCACTAAAAATCCAAAACTTGACATTTCCAGTAGATTTATTAATCATGCCTTTTGGTGATTTTGATGTAATTTTAGGTATGGACTGATTAACCGAACACGGAGTGGTTCTTGATTGTTGAAAGAAAAAGTTTTTGGTTCAAGATTCGAATGGTGAGATTATAGAAGTTAAAGGTGTTAAAACGAGTGGTTCAACTCGAATTATTTTGGCGATTTAAGCTGATAAGTTGTTGAAACATGGTTGCGAAGCTTTTCTAGCTTATCTTATCAATTCGAAGATCGGGGATAGTAAAATCAGTAGTATTTGAACTGTTTGTGAATTCCTCAATGTGTTTCTCGAGGAATTACCAGGATTACCACCTAATTGGGAGGTTGAATTCACAATCGAAGTATTCCCTGGCACAACTTCGGTGTCCCTATCTTCTTACCGTATGGCGCCGACAGAGTTGAAGAGATTGAAAGTTTCCTTGCAAGATTTGTTGGAACATGGTTTTATATGCCCTAGTATTTCACCCCAGGGAAATCTAATTTTATTCGTTAAGAACAAAAATGTCTCAATGCGACTTTGTATAGACTACCTACAATTAAACAAGTTGACAATTAAGAACCGATACCCCCTTTCTCGTATCAATGACTTGTTTGATCAACTGAAAGGAGCTTCAATCTTTTCTAAGATTGATTTAAGATCGGGTTACTATCAGTTGAAAGTGAAAGATAGTGATGTACCAAAAACTTCTTTCCAAACACGCTATGGCCATTACGAATTTTTGGTGATGCCATTTGGATTGACAAATGCTTCGGCGACATTTATGGATCTCATGAACCACATCTTTCAGCCCTAACTTGATCAGTTCGTGGTAGTTTTTATTGACGATATTTTGATCTATTCAAAATCGGAAGCTGAGCATGAACAACCTTTGTGTATCATTTTACAAGTTTTATGAGAAAAATAGTTGTATAGGAAACATAGTAAGTGTGAATTTTAGTTGTCCGAAGTGGTATTTCTTGGGCATGTGATATCAGTTGACGGTATTCGAGTAGATCTGAAAATGCTTGAAGCAATTATTCAGTGGAAAGCACTGAGGAATGTGTTAGAAATCCATAGTTTCATTGGTTTAGCTGGCTATTATTGACATTTTGTGAATGGGTTCTCAAAGATAGCTATGCCAATAACGAAACTTCTTCAAAAGAATATGTAATAGCTCGTTTTTTAGTATTGTCTGAAACAGTGGTTTCGGGACCATAAATTTGAAGAATAAGTTTGTATTATTATTTAATATTTTGAGTTAATTATAATATTATATTGAGTTTTAGCTTAATATTTTACTTTTATAAATTGAAGAAATAAATAAATATAAGTGGTTCAGTTCAAAAGTCAAGTGATTTTTGAAAATGAGGTATTAAGATCCCGTTTTCATAATTTAATGCCATAAATATTTTTATTAAATATTTACAAAGTCGTATTATAGGTGAATTGAAGTTTGGTCTAGTAGTTTTGACGATTGGTTACTTAATGAAAGTAAAAGGATTAAATTGTAAAATAGGTAAAAGTTACTCGCTATAGATTTAAAATAGTAAAAGAACTAAAATGGTATTTAAATCATGGTCAAAAAGTCCAAGCGGTGGTGGATATGATTAATCCACTAACTTTTGGGCTATTTGCTCATTTAGTCCTAATTAGTCAAAAAGTCAAAAAGGACCAAAATGAAATTATTATTTTAGATCAAGAACGAGTGGAATATCAAGGAAGCTAAAATTACAGAATAGCCCTTATACTTTGTCTTTGCTGCAATTTAATCTGGTAAGTTCGTTCGGATAATTTTAATATATTTTAAATGTATATTATATAAACTTGATTGCAGAATGATGTATAATATTGATGCATGTAATTGATAATGGAAATAATGAATTGATATGGTATTGATTACTGATTGAAATACTTTGATCCGATGAACATAGGAAAGAGTATGATTGGCATGTCGATAAGTTATAGTGCGCGCTATATGAGATTGGTATGAGACGAGATGGTGATTCTTGTATATTTTCTGTCCACTGAATATATCGAAGTCCAACATTTGTTGCGGATTATCGTTTTATATTTACAATGTTTCTAGTGTGTTATTGGGGGCAGATGTAAAGCCTTTGGGCTTGACACTTGGTGCTGAGGCGTGTTACAGGAGGGATGTTAGCCTACAGGTTAGGGACTTGGTGCTGAAGAATGTTATCGGTTGGATTGGCTCGTTTGAGCTTTTGGCGTGTTCCAGATGGATAACCATGTACTCATATCCATATATCATTCATAGGGCATTATTTATTGATCACTGAATGTTATTGGAATATGGAAAACTAATTTGTACTATTTTGAGCATTTCTCACCTGTTGTAAGCTGTGATTGATAGAAATTCTGATAAATAACTCTGTTGATAGGAACTTTGTTCATTAATCTTGTTATTTGAATTATTATGTTTAATTCGGTAAGGTTTATCGTTAAATCGAAGAACTTGCTAAGCCATATAAAGCTTACTCATGTTATTGTTTTGTTTCCTTGTAGATACTATTTTGTGGAAATCGGACGATTGGATCAACTCAAAGAATCACACTATCCGAAGTTCTTTGGTAGATTATGAATTCAATTTGGCTTATATGACATGTAATAGGAGCATTTGGTTATGTTTTGTAATGTTCACAAGTACTTAAATTGTATAACTTGCTATGCTCATAATGTTGTTGAGCTAAATTGTCAATGAATTTACGCATCCATGATACAAAGATGTGGTTGAATGTGAATGGGAAATGGTAAGTCTTGACATGAATTTTGGTATGGTACTCTAGGTGATTATTAATCACTAGGTTATAAACTTGTGAATTGAGATTTATCTTAAATGATTGAATGTAAATGTTGATTTGTGGAGTCATTGATGGCACATTGGTTAGGCACTTAGTTAGTTTCTTTTGGCATGGTTTGAGTGTTTTAAAATGTGCTTTGATGGCTTGTGATAATGTGTTATAAGTTGGTTTAGGTACCTAAGCATTCGAATGTAAATTAAGCATGTTTTGGGTCATTTTAAGGCACATACGGCCTAGGACACGGGCTGTCACACGGCTTTGTGTCACACACGGGCAACCCATATAGGCATGCACCTTGAACGTGTTAGGTGTAGGTTTCACACGGGCTAACACACGACCTGCGATATGGCTGTGTGTCTCAAAATAGTTTCGAACACGGTCTAGCACATAGCCTGCGACACGACCGTGTGAGGGTATTTCGAATACTACACGGGCTAGCACACGGCCTGCCACACGGCCGTCTGAAATTTTTTCAAATGGTACATGGTCAGTCACACGGTTGGCCACACGACCATGTGATCCCTGTTTTGAAATTTTTCAGTTTTTCCTTGAACTTGCTGATTTCTTCGAATTAGTCCCTAATTATTCCTAAATTATTTTTAATGCCACATAAGCTTGATTTAAGGTCCATAAATGAATGTATTACTCCAGTCTAAATTATTATGAAATTCTGTTAATTAAATTGGCAACTTGATGTATCTGTTATTTATTGTTCTGGATTGTATGGTTATATGTCGTAACCCTAATCTGGCAACAGGTACGGGTTATGTGTGTTACAGAATATACAGTTTGTTTAGAGCAAACAATGTCAAGAGAGTTTCGAGAAATTAAAATAGTTGTTAACTGAGGCACCAGTTCTAGCCTTACCGGAATCGGGAAAGGACTTTGTGGTTTATAGTGATGCCCCGTTGAGTGATTTAGGCTACGTCTTGATGCAGGAGGGGAAGGTGATTGCGTATGCGTCCCGATAGTTAAAAACACACAAATGCAATTATCTGACGCACGATATAAAGCTAGCTACTATAGTTTTTTCTCTAAAGATTTGAAGACTACTTGTACGGTGAAAAGTGTCATATATTCATTGATTACAAAAGTTTTAAATATCTCCTAACTCAAAAGGAGTTGAATTTAAGATAACATTGTTGGGTTGAGCTTCTAAAAGATTATAATTGTGTTATTAATTACAACCCTAATAAAACTAATGTTGTAGTTAACGCGCTGAGTAGGAAAGCAACAATTGAGTTGCGAGCTATATTTGCTAGACTTAGTATTTGCAATGATGGCAATTTAGTAGCAGAGTTAAGAGTCAAACTGGCATTATTTGACCAAATCAGAGACGCACATTAGTTATGCAAAACTTGACGTTGAATGTTTAAAAAATTAATAAAAAGTAGAATCAGATATTCTAAAAAGGAGCAGAACGAGGAAGTGTGGATATCGTTATTACCGTACATAAGTTTGTCCAACTTTGATCTAGCTCCACGCATAAATGCTCGGTAAGAATCTAAAGAATTAAATTTCACTTACGTTATACTAATTGGATTGATGAAACTGGTTACATAATCAATTTTCAGATAAAAAATTCTAGAAAATTAATAAAAAATAAAAATATCATAACAATCAATTCAATCTTAACAATAAAATTAAATATTTAAATTAGCTTTAATAAGGGGAATTCAGAAATTCTTTTAGAAGGGTTGGAAATTAAATTTAGTTTTTTTCATAGATAAAAATATAAGTTGATTATGTATTAATTTATGATTTTATCATTTTTAACGGGTCTAAAGAATAACTTTTTTATTTTGGGGGTTAAAGCGAGACTTTACTATATATTAATTTATAATTTCTTTATTTATAAAAAGAATGAATTGAATTTTTTTTTATTTTGGGTCATTATATATTAATTTATAATTTATTTTATTCATAAAAGGAATAAGTTTTTTACATGTGCCTGCCCCTCATATTCGTCATTGACTTTAACTAAATTGTAACAGATTTACCCATTTTTCGATTATATAATATTAATCGAACCGTTATATCTATTGGTTTTCAACTCAATTAATTTATATGTTTAACTTTAACATCACCGTTTAGATAAATTTAAAAATAAGATATAGAATAAATGGGAGACGGGAGAAAAGCAAATATTAATGTTACATAACCAAGAGAAGTACATTGTAAGCAAATAAATGGTCATGGTTTTGAATAGTAAAAACAATTGAAGAAGAAAAAGATGGTAGCTAGGTCTGATTTTTGGCACTTGTGCAGGAAAACAGAAAAATATTATATTAGTTTCTTTATATTTTATAAATTTAAAAACAAGTAAATGATTGAATTACGTTTTACCCAAAAATAATAAAAATTCCATTTTATCTTTTAAACATTATAAAAAAAATTAAAAAAAAAAACAGCCCCAAAAATATTTTGGGCGATTAGCCCCTGTTAGGATGGTTGATGGTGCTTATGGTCTATCCGCTTGCCCCATTCATGAATCCTAAGATGCAGCTCAGCAGCAGCTATGAAAAAATGCACGCTTTGGATGGGATTCAATATGTGAATCACGGTTTTCAATGTCCTGAATCTAAGATCATCAGCCCTTAGTAAAATCTCCTTCAATCCTTCCTCTTTTGATTCCATGGCTGACTCAACTTTATCCTTTTCAACATCAACACCATCTTCATCCCCTTTCCTCATCATTTCAGACACTAAATGAGATAACTCAACCATAGACGAGTCAGCTACCGATTCTTGATGCTTTGCCATCTTTTCACTTATCTCTTTCTCTTCCCTAATGGTCTTGGTCTGTAACTCGTTGATCTTCGACAGCTGAGTTGGTGAAAGATCACCCAAATCACCCCTTCCCATTCCACGAATTAACTCGTCGAGTTGGTCTTCTAGTTGCATCCCTGATTTTGAGTAAAGCAAGTGAAAAGCTATACTGGGTCGCCACCCACCGATCCAAAGAAAAGCATCTTCAAACTTGCTGATCCATGAAGGTGATAACATGGCTAACACATCCTGTTTACCCCATTTGGCTTTGGCTTTATAGTAATGTTCATAATGGTCCAATACCCTTTGGACGAGACACCGTAGACTCTGCTCATCGACACTGCTTTGTTGCCGGGATGCAGCAACCAGTTCTCGAAGATGTTGGTTTTGTTCCACCAACCAGCGCTCGAAGAAGTTGTTGAAAGTGTCTGGATTTTGGTTGCCTGAATCCATGTAGGTGGCACTACCACTGCTAGGTAGTACAGAAATGGCTGAATAAACAAAGTAAGCAGTTCCCCTTTATCAGTCTGGGGACAGGCTATTAATACTAATTGTATATCAGACTAGAGACAGCCAAAGTTGGGATATTTTTTATAACTAAATGTTGAGATGGGTAAATTACACCCAAAGTCACTAGACTATTAATAAGTTTATGTTTTGGTTATTCAACTTCAGAAAGTTACAAAATGATCACTTTACTATTCGAAAATTTTCATATAAGTCACTCGATTGTTAAAATAACTTCTGTATAGCCTTCTTGGTTCACATCGCCTGCGCCAATTGAAAGCTCTCATTTTTGTTCTCTTTTACAATTTATTTTTTTCATAAAACATCTTTAAACGTTAAAAATCTGGAAACTAAAATCTAAATAGCTTTTTTCTCCAATCTTTGACTTTGATCATCAGATCAAATTTGGATCTAAGATATACTCTTCTACTCGTAAATAGATATTGATATCAATAATCGAATTGTCACTTGAAGTTCACTAGTTAGGCTTTAAAAGAAAAAACATAACAGTCCGGTGACTTAAATAAAATTTTTTAAATAATTTAGTGATTATTTTGTAATATTTTAAAATTTAATGATCAAAATATAAATTTACTAATAATTTAGTGATTTTAAACCTAATTTACCTATGTTTGAGATTTGGTTCAATGCACCCAAGGACAGTATTTTACAGCTGACAACATGAGGTTTAGTTAAGGAAACAACTATAATGTGAATAGTTTGTTGCTTTGGTCATCAATTTATTGGATTTAGAAAGGATAGGGACAAGTAGGGAGATTTCTTAGAAAGCAAGCACTTAAAAAGTTCTGTACATCAAAGTGAACCAATGAGAGTAGGAGTTTGATATCATTGGGGGCAGCAGCTTTTGGATAGTGCATGTGACTTCTCGTATATATCTGACTAAAAACGTTGAATGCCAATAAAACAAGAAACAATTTGCTTTGTTTGTAACTTGCAACTTCGATTCCTCTGCACCATCAAATGCCTATTGTCATACATTTGTTGGATTTTATGATATCGTACTTCATTACAAAGCAACTGATGTATTGATAGTGGATAAATTTTATGTATTATTAATAAATAATGGTATCACATTTCGTTATTAAATTAAATGAATAATATAGAGGATGTAAAATTAAATATTAATAATTTTAGTTAAATATAATTAAATATTATTTATAATTATTATTAAATAAATATTAATAATTATCGGATTTAAGGTCATACGTTTAGAGTTTAAAATTTAAGAGTTTTGAATTTTAGGTTTTGAATTTAGAATTTAGAGTTTTAGCATTTATTTATGATGAACTATTATTTAATTATGTTCAATTAAAATTATTAATATTTATTTTTAAATCTCCGCTATTTTCTTATTTTATTTAATGATGAAGAATCGTGTTATTATTCAACGATAGTGCATTAAATTTAAGCATCGACAGTGCATCGAATATTCTCTTAGATGGAAAATGTTTTGTTTTAGGGTTAATATATTCGGATGTATCTGAACTTAGCAAATTGTACCTATTTGGTACTTAAATATTTTTTGGACCTAATTGGTACCTAAACTTGAAAACTGTAAGCCAACTTGGTACTATGTTTTAATCACGTGTCAAAATGTGAGGTTGCCACGTATCACAATGCTATTGGTTATTAGCGCCACGCCAACATGTTTTAACAGTGTTAGTCGGGTACCTAAGAAAAGTACCAAGTTGACTTACGGTTTCCAAGTTTACGTATGAGTTAAGTCCAAAAAAAAGTTTAGGTAAAGTTCAGGTACCTCCACACACACACACACACACATATATATATATTAACCCTTTCTTTTACTATCTTTCTATACTTATATTATGTAATTGACTAAGCTGATGCCATGAGTTAAACAGGCATCCAATTGAGTTGGATAATGATGAAAACATCTTTATTTTACGAAGTAAATTATATTATTTTGAGGACACTTTTGTCATTTTATATCTTTTATTGAAAAATAGAAAAAATATACATGCAAAATAATATTTGAACCCAAATGTCTATAGTTTTCAACATTTATAATTTACATAAATCTGTTTTTCACCCACAACGTGGGTGTGCCATAATCTAGTTATATATTAACATTTCGATTAAGTTGGTGTCACTTATCAACCTAGTCCCAACTCAGTATGAAATTGTCAAAAGGTTATTCCTCTTGCAAATCAACTAACATTATTTTGAGGATATTTGGCTTTTTATATTTTGACAATTCTAGAAAAATAAATACAAACAATGAGAATTATGAGATTTGAACTCTAAACATCATAATCTTCACTAGATTAACTTTACCATTTCAATCAAAATCACATTTAGTTTTTTATATCAATTTTTTTTTATAAATTTGTTACAATAATGCTTTCACTGTATGTGTGCCATAATCTAATTTTAAATATAAATAATAGTATTAATAAATTACAACTAACTATTTTATGATATCTATTTATACTATTATTAACTCTCTAAATGAGTTTGGATTCCGTAGTGAAAGTATTGAAATCAAATTATAAAATAAATAATATATTATTAGGATTATTGTAACACCTCATACCCAGTCTGATTGTCGAACTTGAGCTAAGGAATGTCACATTAGCCACTAAAGTGACTATCCATTAACACCCAACCTATCATCCATCACACCTCAATATAAAACATGTAATATATGTTTAAGATATTTTCATGCTGCGAAATATCATGTAGGTACTTACTTCAAACACTTAACCAAATCTTATTTAGTCACAGTTCGCAAACAAATAAGGGTTCACATGAATAATAAGTAAGAGTTCACTTATACACAAGCAAAGTTTCACATAAAGGTCCACCTATTGTCTACTAGAGGTGCTCATGGGTCGGGTCGGGCCCAGAAAAAAATTTCGGCCCGGCCCGAAATATGGGCCTAGAATTTTGCCCAGGCCCGGCCCGGGAAAAAATTCATAAGCCCGGGCCCGGCCCTGCCCGGCCCATTTTTTAAATAAATACTAAAAATTTATTTTAAAAATTAAAAAAAATATTTTAAAAATATTTTAAAATTAAAAAAATTTAAAAAAATTTAAAAAGTATTTTAAAAATATTTTAAAATTAAAAAATTTTAAAAAAAATATTTTAAAAGTATTTTAAAAATAAAAAAATAAAAAAATTTATTATATTCGGGCCTGGCCGGGCCCAGGCCAAAAAAGTGGTGCCCGAGGCCCGGCCCGTTTTTTAATCGGGCCTGATTTTTTTGCCCAAGCCCATATTTCGGGCCTATATTTTTACCCAAACCCTCCCATATTTCGGGCGGGCCGTCGGGCCAGGCCAGGCCGCCCGGCCCATGAGCACCTCTACTGTCTACTAGGGGTTTGCTTGTCTAGGCTTTGATACAAGATGGGTGGAACTTTTATGCATTGCATATTATTGGTTTCGTACTCTGTAATGGTTAATGGTGAGGCCAATGAAGTATTTATTCCTAGTAGAGGATTACGGCAAGGAGATCCTCTGAGTTCGTATTTATTTTTAATATGTACAGAGGGTTTTTCACCTTACTAAAGATTGCAAAGTAGGATGGCATAATGAAGGGAGTAAAGGTGTGTAGAGGGAGTCCATCAGTGACGCATCTTTTCTTTGCCGATGACAGTATTGTTTTTGGTGAGGCTACAAAAGGGGAGGCAGGTAATTAAGGATATTCTTGTAAAGTGTAAAACGGCTTCGAGTCAGAAAATTAATTTGGATAAGTCTGTCATTTTCTTTAGCTCGAATTTGGAGGATCATGGTTGCAGGATCATGGTTGCAATCAGATTGTGAACAATTTAGGGGTGCAAAGATCTTTCAACATGGAACAATATTTGGGATTACCAACTCTAATAGGTCGAAGTAAGAAAGAAGCTTTTTCACAGATTTGCAATAAGATGAGACGAAAGATTGATAATTGGAGTATTCATTTTCTTTCGCAGGGAGGAAAGGAGATTTTTCATAAAGGTTGTGTTTCAAGCTTTACCCACTTACTCTATGTCTTGTTTTCTTCTACCCAAAACCCTTTGCCATGATGTTGAACAAATCTTGAATCGATTTTGGTGGCAGAAAAGTGCAAATTATAGAGGGATGCATTGGAGTCGATGGGCTGATTTGTGTAAACCGAAGGCTGGATGGGGTATGGGGTTTCATGATTTATACAAGTTTAATATTGCCTTGCTTGCGAAGCAATGGTGGCATTTTTTAGTTAAATCTGATATGTTGGCTGCTCATATTTTTAAATCCAAATACTATCCTAGTATTACCTTTTGGAATGCTCAGTTGGGAACTGGCCCATCATATGTGTGGAGAAGCATTTTCGTAGCAAGAAAACTTATGGAGAACGAAGTGGGTTGGAGTGTGGGCTCTGGTATGAACATATCGATCTGGAGGGATAGTTGGCTTCTTAGTTGGGCTGGAGGAAGAATACAGAATACTTTGGTTAATAATTTTATTAACAAGGTAGCATATCTTATAGACACAAACACAAAAACATGGAATATGGAGTTAATTACCAGCGTGTTTAATGTAAAAGACGCTGTAGCAATTAAATGCATCCTGCTATCTCATTCAATTGATGAAGCTAGACTTACTTGGAAAGATGACAAATGTAACCTCCTAAACCCGACCTAGACGTTATGGCTAGATTAAGAAGGCTACATTAGCCACCAAAATGGCTAAACTAACTTACGTTACTTTTGAAGACTTTAAATAAGCTCATTTTAGAGAAAATCGTAGTTGTACTTTGAGTTAGCTTAAAAGCATTCATTTATTAGGTCGTGTATGCTTAGGATTCATTTTATTGTTGACAGTGTTGTTTTGAAAAAACCGTTTGCTTGTCGTTCTTCTTTTTTAAAAAAACTTAAAGTTAAACTAATGCAGCGAAAAAACCATTTTTCAAGTCATTTTGGAAAATTAGTTGCCTTATTGATTTGTTTTTCAAAAACAGTTCCTTTGCAATGTAGTAGAAACTAGGGAACAATATCAAATTTTCCTTAAGCCTAATATCATGCATTATTCGATTATTATGCTTGAGTAATCTTTGCATGCAAAAATCCCCAAAAGAAAAGTTACCAAGCCACAGACCATAAATAATTAAAAATTACAAGCCAAAACTAATAAAGACTTAATAATACTTAATTAAAAAGTAATAATTCGAGGTTCAAGTTTATTTTTTGAGTGCCGAGTCCAGTCCTAATTTTGAGGTTTACCTAAAAAGTTAAACACTATTGGGGGGTGAGCTTATGAAAAGCTCAGTGTGAGCCAAATAATTATTTAAACGGGCAAAAAAATCAAATACAGTGAAACATATTAGCATTAACAGAAGAAAACAGAACTATCATAGGTATTTCATGTCATTACATAGCCATTATCAAATTGATGTCAAACGGTGTATGGGCATAGGTCATCATTTATTCGAGTAACAATCATTAATTTCAATACCATTCAATACAAAAAAATACAATGCGTAGCATAAATCAATAACATTCGAATATGCCGTGCACATGATGCAATGCAAAAAGGTTCCTACCCATACCATCTACTACACACCACGAGTTCCCCAGAACCTGTTAAAACCACCAAATAAACAATAATGCAAAAAATCTGTTGGATATCAAATAGTGCGATACAATCGCCAATAACATATAATATGCGATAAAATCACCAATCCCCTCGATGCTCCAGGTGCAGTGCACTGACTACGAATAATACGGACCTAATATTCCATCGGTACTCCACAGAACTGCTCCATCAACCACAAAATCCCAACCCAATGCATATGCAATATGTCACACAATCTCATACATAATCATATCTCAATACTTTTCACATTCATTTGACATGCTCAACATGTCCTCAATAATCACATACTTTCAGTAAATGGAAACAGTGTTCTAATCTTTCAAATTACCATTGTGTTGGTATCAATCAATATCGTTCAATTTCACATACTTTACGGATTTTCATTGTGCATAAATAACACCCTTTTCAGTACACAATATAACAAATATCTCACGCATTTAAATCATATATAAGTTTAATATCTCAACACATTATATCATTCAGTCAAACATTCTCATAACTCATAACTCATAACTCAAATATGCAATTACAAACTCAATCAAGCATCCATACTATCAAACTAGCAATTTTGCCAACATGTCAATCTTTTAAGGCTCGAAACATACCTGGTCCGGCCACTCACAAAATCAATAATTTGGCTATTAAGACAATCCAATCAGCAAGCTAATTTATCATATATAACATGATATTTAACATTTTCAAACAATTTTATGAGTTTGGGACACACACATTATTTTTTGCTTCATTGCAGCACACTAGCGAATCTTCCAATTTTCCTTAATAATTCCTTAAACGAACCTAAACCAAAATTTAGTATGAATTCAATCAATTTACAATTAAACCAGCCCCCAAACAACCACTTATGAGTTCAAACCAATCGTTGAAATTATAACTATTTTATGAATCCAAACTAGTTAGATTCCTTACACTGTATCGATGCAAACCGTACGCGTATAATCATTTTTCGCCTTTACAGATGGTTTGGGGCATTTGGGTCAGCACCTAATTCAATAATATACTGGAAAATTAGTAGCTAATTAATGATTAAATTCCTTCATTTAATCAAATCATAACCTCTACCCAACAACTATGTCAAAATAACAAACTAGTTACCCTTAATTGCACTTACGCTTCATGATTTGTGGGATCCGAATGGCTAATCGGTCAAGAATGTTTTTCCCTAATTGAAATGGGTTTAAAAGCTGATTAGGAGGGTTCAAGAAATCAAATTAATGCTGGAAAAATATAAGCAAGAACCAAGACACAAAACAACCCCCTTTCTTGCACATAGGCGTACGCACCACCACCCATGGTGGCCAAAACTGGGGTTGAATTTTAAAACGGTTTGAGGTCTCATTAAATTTTGGAAAAATACCTTTGAAATCATTTAAAATTCCCCAAATTCCAGTTTTGGAAATTTATGTTTTTAATGGATAATTTTAATTAAGAAATTTAAGAAAGAAGAGACCTTACCCAAGCTAGTCGAGAGAAACGACAATGACACTTTCTTGACAATGTTCCGGATTGATCTTGGAGTTCAAGATTTTAGATTTGGGGCTAATTTTAATGAGGAAAAATGACAGCAATATGGTGGAGAATATGTTAACAAATCTTGTGGCAAAAAGAAAAAGGAAAAACAAAAGTGAAAGAGACGGTAAAACTAGGTGTAGGCAACGACAATAATGGAGGAAAGGAAAAAAAATAAAATCAAAGAGAAGGAGAGGAACAGCTAGGGCAATGAGGAGGAGAATTAAAGGTTGATTATTAGTAAAAATAATAATATTTATACCTAGGTTAACTAGGCTTCGATAAGCCACACATTAAAATAAGGGGTTTTTGTCAAAAAATTAAATTATTTACATGGAAAGGGAATTGAAGTTAGGACCTTAAGGATAAATTCACTAATGTTTAACCATCAAACTAATAACTCATTCTTGATATAATTTGAAATATTTATTTTAAAAAATTAAGGCATGATTACTCTCTCTCGATTCACAAACCCAATTCTACTAACCCCGATTTTTGGGATGTTACAACTCAGGAGAGTATTTTGTTAGGAGTGGATACAAGACTCTCAACAAACAAACTGACCCTAATACTACTGCTCAAAACATGAGCGCACTTTACAAAAAGCTATGGGTTTTAAACATCCCTTCAAAGATTAAGATTGCTACATGGAAATTCTTAAACAATTTTATCCCTAAAGCCTACAACCTTTACAATCGAAGAATTTTCTCTTCTCCTATCTAAGGGTGAGCAAAACTCGATTCGACTCGAAAAAATCGAAAAAAAATCGAATTTTGAGTTAAACGAATCGAGTTATTCAAGTTATTCGGATCAACTCAAATTTGTCTACAAATTTCGAGTTCGAATCGAGTTGAGTTTTCGAATTTGAATAACTCGAATAATTCGAATAACTCGAATAATTCGAATAATTCGAATATCAAACTATAATATTTTACATTTTTACCCCAAACTCTCAAACCTTTTTACTTTTCCTTCAAAACTTTTACTCTTTCCCACTTTCCCCCCAAAACTTTTACTCCCCCCTCCCAACCCTCCAATCTACCCAAAATCCATTTCCCACCAAAATTTTACTCTCCCATTTACTTTTTCTCAAAATTTTACTCCCAAAACCCCTCAAAACCTTTTATTTTCCCCCAAAATTTTTACTCCCTCCCACTTTTCCCCTAAAACTTTTATTCCCTTCCCATCCCACCTCTCATCTACCCCAAACCCTCCCCCCTCCAATTTTTTTAATATTTTCCCTCCAAAATTTTACTCCCCCTATTTACTTTTCCTCAAACTTTTATTCCCCAAAACTTTTTATTTTCCCCCTAAATTTTTACTTCTCACCCTCTACTCTCAAATAAAAAATCAAAATTATCCAAAAAAAATCTCTAAACATAAACAGTAATAATTTTATTTATATCTACTATTTATATTATTAAATTAAATTTCACATTTTATATTATTTATATTATTGAATTATTAATTATGCCATAAAATATTCGTGTTAAAATTTATATTGGTATCAATTTCACATTTTATTTTTAAAATAACTTTTATTAAAAAATCATATTTTCACATTTAATTTATTTTTTAATTCCAAAATACATAGTGACAAGAATCTGAAGATAATTGAAACAACTAAGCAAGCAAAGAAGCTAACCAGTATATAAAAATTAATAAATAAATTATGAGGTGATGAAAATAAAAAATTTGATTAAGGTGGACAAATTTTATTACGATGGGTGATAGTGGTTACAAGGACCCAAAATTATTTTTTAAAATTTAACTCGAACAAATATATTCAATTCGATTCGAATTCCATCTCACTCGACTCGATTCGAGAAAACTTCAAATAAAGTTAGGATGATAAAATGAGATTCGAAAACTTAATTAACTCGAAAAATTTTTATTCGATTCGATCGAATGCTCACCCGTACTCCTATTTGTCTACGATTTGGGTTGCTGCTAGAATCTATGCTACATGTAATGACAGTTTGTGGTCCTGCAGTAGAGGTATGGAACAAATTGGGACTTAGTTGGGTATTAACCCCTCAGTATGATAATTTTTGGGATTGGTTTGAATATATTCTACAGAAGAATTGTTATATTACCTATGGTAGAATAATAATGCTATGGTCCCTTTGGTTTGCTCGCAATAAATTTTTCATGGAAAGAAAAAGGCAAACAATTCAAGATATCAATTCAAAAATTCAGTGTTTCATGCAAGCGATAGAGCTTGTGAACATGAAGTTATTGGATAAACCAAGACCTACTACAATGAAATGGTTTCCCCTGAACGATTTGAAGGTAAAAGTTAATTTTGATGCGGCGTTCAAACCTCAAAATCGTGAATCATGTTTGGGGTTTGTAATCCAGGATAATCAGGTGTTAGTCATGGGAAATGGAGTGGTGGTAAACGGCCATGTAGTGGATGCTTTCTTGGCGGAAGCCTTAACATGTCTCCAAGTGCTGGGTTTTTCGATAAAAATGGGTTTTCAGGAGGTGGTAATGAAGGGGGATTCAGGAACAATCGTAGTAAAGATCCAAAAAGGACTTGAGATAGATCTGAGATTAGGACCTATATTGAGGAAATTAAAATGAAGGCCCTAGTTTTCAATTTTATTTCTTTTCAACACAAAAATCGGGAATCAAATGCAGTTGCTCATAAGCTTGCACAAATAGGTTTCAACTTTGAAAGCCCTTAATTTTGGGTAGAGAACGTACCTGGAGAAGCAACGGATCTGGTAGAATGGGACCGACGGTGGATGTTTGATTCTGGTTTGTCTGCAGCAGTGCATTTATCTATCAGAAGAACGAAATTTCGTAGAAAGACAATTGATGCTAAGTTTTGTTCTCAAGGGAAGCTAGATGGGTTTTCTTTGTTGTGTTTTGAATCGCCCTTCCGTTTTGATCGAGGCTCTTCATTTACTTTTCTTGTCTTTAAGAGTTATGCTTTTCATGTGTTAATTTTGTTGTTTATAGTTGGATCTCCACATGTGGCTGTGAGAATGCTAGGTGTGGATGGGTGTTTTGTTTTGTTTTAATATTATAATAAGAAGCCTTAATATTTTACTCAAAAGGAATTCATTTACATAATTACACTAATCAAAATTCATGTATCAAATTACACATTTATATATATAAAAAACTAAGTTTATATGAGGATTACTAATAAAAAAAGGGAATACTATCATACAAAATATTTACTTATTTATTGTGTCTAAGATTTACTTAAAGTGGAATATTAGCTTTGGTATGATATTAGTATGACATAGGTTCAAATTATGTGATTAATTGTTTTTAATTGTTATTATATCAATTAAAATTATGCACAATTGGTCAGAGATATTAATTATGTGATTAATTGTTTTTAATTGTTATTTTCAAAATTATTTTTTTTGAAAGGTAATAATTTACTTAATTTTAAAAATCTTTAAAAAAAGAAAATTGTTTTCAAATAAAGAAAATCATATATTTTGAACTTGAGAAAAATAGGTTGCCTTAAAAAATACTTTTTGAAAAAATAAAATAAAATCATGGTGGTGAAGCCCTGAAACCGGCCACGAGGGATGAGAAAGGGAGTGGTCAAACAGAAATGACCACTTAATTTCCTATTCTCTGATAACCTCTCTTTCTCTATCTATCTATCTATCTATCTATCTATCTATCTATCTATCAATTCATCTTCAGAAAACTTATTTTGATTCAATTTAGATATCGAGAACAAACAAAAATTTGTGGAAATGAGCAGCCAGACGGTGCCTCCGGCGTCAACAACCCGCCGGGATTCTCAAAAAAGAAGATCAAATAGCACTAAGAAGTCTCATTCCTTCAACCATGCCAAGCCCATGTCTCCTTCGTTAGTTTCCTTTTTTTTTTCTTATCTGTGAATATTATTACATTTTGAAGTATGAATTTACCCAATGACCTTGTTTCATTTTGTTAGTTCCATCCCTGGTGAGAGGACGGTGAAAAAGCTGAGGTTATCCAAAGCCCTCACCATCCCGGAAGGAACCACTGTGTCTGAGGCTTGTAGGCGGATGGCAGCCCGTCGTGTCAATGCTGTGTTGCTCACCGATTCTAATGCCTTACTCTCCGGGATCGTTACTGACAAGGTACTTTTTTTCCTTCTTTATTTGGCTTGCCTCATTGTTTTTTTATAACCATGTTAATATATATATATATATATATATATATGTATCATCGCCAGGACGTTGCCACTCGAGTAATAGGGGAAGGGTTGAAGCCAGAGCAGACAGTTGTATCTAAGATCATGACGCCTAGTCCAATTTTTGTTTCGGCAGACTCTTTGGCCATTGAGGCACTTCAGAAGATGGTTCAAGGTAGTTGAGTATGTTATGTTCGGCACATAACCCAATTGTTTTTTTAAAATGTTTTTTTAGAAATAATTGGTTATATTCCAATTGTGTTGGACGAAAAAACCTGTTATATTGTTGATTTTTTACGGTATTTGGAAGGAACTTTGATATGTTTGTAAAGTTTAAATGGTGATTGTATGTTCATGTGCTGAAGCTCGTTGGTAGCTAATTGCATGTGAGAAAGATACAAGACAAAACCAAGATTTGTTGTCGAATTTATATTTTCATGCAGTGTCTTGTTATAGCTGGTTTGACGGGTTAGGTTGGGAATTATCTGTTACCATCAAACGTTAGGCTTTGATTTAACCCTTGACAGAAGTGGATGTTTTATATAATGGGCAGAACTTGAGGTGACTGTTGGGATTTAGTAAATTTATTATTATTTTCTGATAAGTATTTTTGTCATAGCCTTCAATTATAAGTAAGTCTTACAGTTTTAAGGAGTCCTTAACAATCACTTTGTAAGGTTTTATGTTGTCCATGGTCGTTTGTTAATTTCACTTTGTCAGGGAACTACTGTAGAATTTCTCTAATTAATGGTAGAACTGCGAATCATTGACTTGATACATGCCACAGTTACACTAAGGTTTATTACAAATTTACAATAGCAGAATCGTTATTAAACTTTTAGTGCTAGTGTACACACATGTAAGTCATCTCATTCAATGGTTCTTTGACAGGAAAATTCAGGCATCTCCCTGTTGTGGAAAATGGTGAAGTCATTGCCATGTTGGATATTACAAAATGCCTTTATGATGCTATCTCAAGAATGGAGAAGGCTGTTGAGCAAGGAAATGCAATTGCCTCTTCAGTGGACCAAAATGGAAGTAAAGGTTCTGGTTGGTTAATTTGTTTTCTTTGGGATTGAAGGCTATAACATTCTAATGATTCAATGCTACTACATGCATATATTTGAGAAGCTCTTCATATTGTCTCTGTTGTTCCAGCAATATTTATCTTCTGGAGAAAATAGAGAATAGAGAGGGAGAGAGGAAGGAGTGATTGGAAGAAAGAGACATGTAATTCAATGAGATTTTGTGCTTTTAGATGTGATATCAACAGTAATGCTGAGAAGATGATGTGGTGAAAGTAGATAACTAATAAACATGTCTTGGGTAGTTGGTTTTAACCCCTTTTCTTTTCTCATAAACTAAAATTGGTTACGAGCATGTAAGGTACCTTTATGAAAAGTTATGGCCTTCAATGTGCATGGATAAAATAGTGCTTATCCTAGTTGTTTAAGGCCTTTGGTGAAATCATTTATCTATTTTTTTTTCTGAGGGGGTTTTGGGTCGAACAACAGTACACTTCTTCTATTTTCAGTGTAGAGACAAGTCTTGACTTGTCAGAAATCCTGTGTTTGACATCTGTCTCTATTGTCACAACAATTGTGTCCATGTTTGTAATATAACATTCATAGGATTTACCTTTTGAGTGAGGAAATTATTTGTTAAAGTTTTGTAGGTATCATACTGAATAGCAGTTTGTTGGTATTCCTAATTTATATATCAAGAGAGAAGGGCATGATTTAAATCGTTCAAATTAAAACTTTATAATTTCAGTTTCCTTGCTATTATATTTCTTTATACTTATAGAGATTAAGGAAGGTTCATATTTATTAGCAATATATCTTTGAACAAGACATGTGATCAAGCATATAGATTACTGCTCTTACCATACAGACTGAAACCTGTGATTTCTTGGTTGACATTTTGTTTTGTTTGTCATGTTCTTTTCAGCATCACATGCCTTCATGGAAACTTTGAGGGAGCGGATGTTCAAGCCATCCTTGTCTAGAATCATTGCTGAAAATTCAGAGTAACTTTTTATCTCAGCTGTCTGATGTGTCGAAATGCAATTTTCTATTAGTCATGCTCTTTTTATTATTTTCTTTACCAGCCCTTGTACCTTCTTCCTTTTTCAGTGTTGCAGTTGTTTCATCATCAGACCCTGTCTGTGTTGCTGCAAAAAAGATGAGGGACTTGCGGGTTAATTCAGTTGTTACAGTTACAGGGAACAAAATTCAGGGGATACTAACGTAACACCTTCTTACTCTTTACAATACTTTCATGAATTCATTAGTATTAGTTTTTGAGATCTTTTGCACTATTACATGTATTTAGTGTGGATTTAAAGGTCTGTTTTGAGTCATTTGACATATATTGTGATTTCTTATGGTTTCTTTAATGCTATGAACTGCAGTTCAAAGGATATCCTTATGCGAGTTGTGGCACAAAACCTGTCTCCTGAACTTACTCCGGTGGAAAAGGTTCAGTTCTTGATTTTTTTTTTGATGTACAGTATAGTCTTCGTTATTTACCCTCCACTGATGTTTACAGGAGATATTAACCTTCATTTGAAATTGTGTGTATATTAAACTGAGCTTTAACTCTATTGTGCATATGTACATTGGTAAATAATATATGCTTAGCATTTATATAAAATTCTTGTGCTTGACAATTTTCATAAATAGTTTTGTTATCTGTGGAGTAATATCTTGATATTGTTTTCAAGAGTATTCCAGTGGTTATCCTTTGTTTCTTTACATATATGTTGTAATAGTGGCTATCCAGAATTTAATTGCATGTTTTCAGTAACCTCTTTTTAGTGGTGTCTGAGTTTTGATTGTTAATTGTAGTTACTCCTATAGCTTTACTTTGGACAGTTACAGTGGTTTATGTTGCATGGAATGATTAAATTAATTTGGAACATGAAAACTTTTTGGTTCTTTTAAGTTCTAATTCTTTCGAAAGGATCAGTTACATATATATTGCATCTCAACTTTGCTTAATTGTATTGCTGGAATGGAATGGAATGTGCAATTTATATCATGTATTTTTTACACAAGATGGGTCCAGGATTTAAGTGCAAATTTTTTTAGCGTAAATGGTTTCTGGTTCCAAATTTTTTATGCTTTCTTTTTTGATAAAAAACTTTTGATACTTTCGTTTTTGATGAATAAGCTTTTGATACTTGTTATAACCAGACTAATGTTTTCTTTATCTTATAGGTGATGACACCCAACCCTGAATGTGTGACAGTAGAAACAACAATCCTTGACGCACTGCATTTAATGCATGATGGAAAGTTTTTACATCTTCCTGTTCTAGACAAAGGTGAGCTTTGGTCTTTTTATATAGTTTTAGAATCACAGTTCTTTCTTGTTGATATGCACGGAAATGGCTGTTAAGCAGATGGAAATGTTGCTGCTTGTTTGGATGTTCTGGATATAACTCATGCAGCAATTTCTATGGTATGCATGATGCGATTTTTATGTATTTCAGACTCTTATTTATTTTGTGTTTGTGAATTGTATATTTAGGCAATTGCTTTTAGGCTAAGGGGAAGATTATTTACTTAGGGTTTATTTCATTGTTGCCCTTTCGTTTTCCCATCTCCTTTTTTGCTTCATAAATGTTTCTAAAAAGGAAGATAAGAATCTATTAGAAAATTAACCAATAACTAGAATCTAACCCCAACACTCGCATAAGTATTCTATATAGAAGTAAAAATGCTTTTTTTCTCCGAAATATATAATTATGGTTTTCAATTATCCAAAAAGAATTATTTTTCTTGAAGTGCTTTTTTAATTCCTAAAAGCAAATAGCAAAAGAAAAAACAAAACAGAGCCTCGATAAACCAGGTTTATATTTACTGTGATCCATGAATTTCCTTTCAACCCATATGAGAAAAGAGCAAGAATCACATTCTCACTATTTTTTCTTTTGTTTTCAAAATTTTTTACTTTAAGGTTGAAAGTAGCTCTGGAGTTGCTCTTAATGAAGTGTCAAGCACAATGATGCAAAAATTCTGGGATTCTGCCCTTGCTTTAGATCCGCCAGGTGATTATGACACACACAGGTATTACTCATTCTGCCTCATTTATGATCCAAACCTGTTTATACTGTGGAATTAACCGTACAGAGTGTTCATTTCAGTGAAATGTCTGCAGTCATGGCATTGGATGGTGCAGATACTGGAAAACTATCACCCCATCATTCCCTTGGCCACGGGAACTCATTTTCTTTCAAATTTGAGGATCTTAAGGGTCGTCTACATCGATTCAGTTTTGGTATGTAACACTGTATGTCAAGCTGCTTTCAGCGGAAAATTATCTGAATTTATATAAATACGTCATTTCATACCTAGAAGCAACAATGAACTGATACCTGGACTTCTGTATTGAAAACAAAGAAATATTCTATAGGCTATAGCTGAATATTAAGCAACCATGTTGAAGGCTTTGCTAGTATTTTTTCTCCATTATGTTGTATGCTTTCAAAAGCATCATACTTGTATTTTGTTCTTCAGGTACTGAGAATTTAAACGAGCTTTTATCAGCTGTAATGCAAAGAACTGCTTCCAGTAATGATAATAGACATCCTCAGCTTTTGGTTAGTTGTTGGGTTTATTTATTTATTTTGTACTTCCCGTGGTTTTTTCAAATTTTCTTGTTTGTTTTCATTCATACATTGATTCTTTTCTTTATTTTTTTTCTCTTGTTTTTTATTTAGTATAAAGATGATGAAGGTGACAAGGTTCTACTCACCAATGATACTGATCTTGTTGCTGCGGTTAACAGTGCTAGATCCATAGGAAAGAAGGTATCGCATTGTTTGTATTAGACTATTGCTTCCCTCTTGTTTGACCATCCTATTTATTTTCTGTTGTTGGTTTCCTCTTGTTTTCACTTCACTAAGGCTTTGGTTGGTAGAGTGGAAAGAAAATTGGAAAGCTGAAAATTTAAAGGGGTAGAAAAATAGAAAGATGGAAAAGATCTTTTTTTTCCACGGATGTGCTTGGTAGGAAATATGGAAAAATGAAAAATAAAGTAATTTTCTTTCCATCCATTGCTTGGTAGAGTTGAAAAATTAAATGAAAGACAATAAAACATTTGAAAAATGCATAATTTTGAACTAATATACACTTCTCTTCCATTTTCTCTCCTCATAATTCCAATTTGAAAGGATTGATTTTTATGCATTAGGATGAAAAATGATCATGTCTCCTATTTTCTTTCAAATAAAGCACTCTCAAAATTTGTTTTCTTTTCACTTTTCCGCTCTCTCCTTCCATTTCTCCACTTTTCCACCTGACTAAGCCCACCCTAAAAGATTATTATTTGTATAAAAACTTAATTAGTTTTCATATTATTTACTCGAAGTAACAAGACAAGTTCATGAACCCAGCTTTGTGAGTTATTTCATCTCACACATCAGAAATTTGCTGAAGCTGGTGTTGGGAGTAGCCTGGTGCGGTTTTCAAAGTAGGCACAAGATAAAAGGAAAAAAAAAATTAAATGTTGATAAGAGAAATGAGGAGTATGCTGCTGATATATTATTCTAAATTTATAATTGTCTTCCTTTGGCACAGGTGTTAAGATTGCATCTGGATTTTTCCGAGTCAGCTGAGCAATTACAATCAGAACCAATTGCAAGTGCCAAGAGAAGCAGCGCAGGGGTACCTTTGCACTTGGGTTTATTGGCAGGTACTGTTGTCCTGACCAGCATCGGCGTACTTGTCTACTTAAAGCGTTCAGAATTGTGAGGTTATGCTAATTTATCTACCAAAAACAACATAATATGAATCGTAGCATTGATTAATTAGGCAAGGCAATGAAAGTTAATCGGGGGTAGAAGGTACGAACTTAAGTTCTTTATACAGTCCACAGAAATCATTTTTGTTCCACTTGTATGTAACTCAGAATCTATGAAGGAAAAGCACTTGTTAGGGTATTTGAGCATCATTGTATACTATTTTGACATTCTTTCAGTGACTCAATGAAGCACTGCCATGTACATATGTATGGATGCTTAAGTATTCCATGCTTCAGTTATCTGAGGGCAAATTCTGAAAGATGTGCGGTGGAGATTTATTCTGATCTACTTTTCGCAAGAAACACAAATTTTCTTCATATTTAGGGCGTGGCTGACATTGCTGATAGATGTAAGTTTGAGTATGTTGGTAAGGCATCGTGAACTGTTGGGTTAAATAAAACAATATATTTTGTTTCCACAATTATGTAAAGAATTTATTGGTTTGTCCATTTTGGACATTTGTTATGTTGGGTGAGCCGTTATTAGTTAGAAGAAAATTGTGTAGTGTAGACTATTGGTTTTTATATTGGGATCGGTGAGGTTATCGGTCTAATCAGTTTAATTAAAAAATTATTAAAATTAAAAAAAAACCTTAGTTCAGTTGGTCCGTATTGATTTTTGGTCTAATTGGTTCGAAGTTACTTTTTAGATTAGTATATTGATTGGTCTTGTTTGGTTCAAACAACATACAACATTGGTATAGAAGTTTAAGCTTTTTAATTACAATAGAAGTTAAGATTGACACAAATGCAATACACTACAAAAGATTTATGGCACATTAAAAGTCTACGTAACAAAAATATGTATTATCAATTTGTATAAAAATTAATTGATGCTTTGGTTATAACTGGTAATGTTAAATGTTTATTATGTATAATATTTCAATGTTTAAATCTTATGATCAATTTTTTTTTGTTATGTATAAAAAGTAAAAAAAGCATTCTTATTAAAAATATAAATTAATTTGTATATAAGAAGATAAATTATTAATTTCACGTTAAGTTAGTTATGTTGGAAAAAAATGGTTAAGAAAATAGAGTTTACAGTTACAGTGGAAGTTTTATTTTTATTTTCAAAACTGAGACCTTTTATAATATTTAGAGTAATAACCCTAAACAGGAATAATACATATGCTTTGTGCGGGACAAATTCAGTCAATCTTGGCTTTCAATCGAACGGGCTTCTTTGTTATCTTCGTACCACGAATTGTGTCAAATGTGGGCTCAAGCAATACAAACCAAAACACAGAAAAGAAAATGATTCACTTACTTTCTAACAGAATAACGGTATTTCATTAGTGTCAAGCCTTGTTTTTAGGGCAACCGATGCTTTTTATTTATAGAGAGAAGTACGAGAATTCTGGTTGCACAAGCCCTTGATAAATAATATTATTTAAACAGAAAACACAATTCCACTCTAAATGAGATAGGGGCAACATATGTTTGATCTTGTGCCACTTAGTATATTTGTTTATGTATACTTGTATTTTTTAAATAAATTAGTTTAATAAAATATTCATTAATTACATTAATATCATTTGCATATTGTCTTTAATATTTTTGCATGCAAAGCAAAAAGAAAGCAAATATTGACTCACTGGTTATTTAATGTTTAACTAATACTAAGAAGTATTACATGGTCATATCGTAATACGAAAAGACAAATTGTATTAGTAGAAATACCTAAACAAGTCCTTAGTCTAATCTGAAATGAGAAAATTGATAGAAAGACTAATATGTCGTCTATCAAGTCCAATTGGGAAGGTGTTTTTTCTTAAGCATCAAAGCGAATGACTCCTAGAAGATAGTGGTATAAATGTGAATGAATGGACTAACAGTACATCGGACAGAACCCAAGTTGAATAAATCCTAGATCCATTTATAGATTTATTCACCTGTGATATTTAGTGTGAGATACCTTAATCCTACGTGGATGATGGACTATGTATGCGTGACTTGTATACTTTGATGTAAGTAAAAACCTACAACAATGGAATTCATGGCCCGAGACATGGGTAAATGATATCCTCTCATTGACATTACATGGTTGATGAAAAGTAAACATGGTCATGGGTCTTTTGTCTTTGTGATGAATGACTTAATTACTATTCAGTAGTAATTGACTTTTCATGAAGGAAGATTTCATGATTACCATGAGATAAATAGAATCATATTGAGAGAATGGATTTTATCCCAAAGAGATTAAGGATATCCTATAAGGGTAGCACACTTATGACAAGGTTATAGGACGAGCAATGAGTAGTTGCTTTTGTAATGGTATGTCGTTAGGGAGAGCTTAGTCATGATACTATAGTGGAATGAGTTCGTGACTATATGAGTTTATAATTAATAGGTGAAAATTCATAAATTAATTATAAATCATTTGAGCACATTATTGTAAGTTCAAATGAACTTAGGATATCCTTGGATATCCTTGATCATCCACTCAGGATTTAGGTATGTTACACTATGAACGTCACAAGTGAATAAATCCATGCACGAATTCAGGATCTATTCTACTTGGATTATGAACGTCACAAGTGAATAAATCCATGCACGAATTCAGGATCTATTCTACTTGGGTTCTGCCCGATGTATTGTCAGTCCAGTCAGTCACATCTATGTCTCTATCTTTTGGGAGTTATTCGCTCTAATACCCAAGACAAAACATCTCCCCAATTGGACTTGATAAATAACATATTAGTCTTTCAATTGGTTTTCTCATTTCCAATTAGACTAAGGACATGTTTAGGTTCGTCTACTAATACAAGTTGTCTTTCTGTATTACGATCCGACCATGTAATACCACTTAGTATTAGTTAAAGATTAGACAACGAATGAGCAGCATTTTCTTCCATTTTTCTTTGCATGCAAAAATCATGTGAGGACAATTATACAAAGTATATTAATGAAATTAATGAAATTGCTTTATTAACCAATTTGTTCGAAAAAATTGCAAGTGTACTTAGATGGAAATACTACACTTAGGGTATTGTTGTTCTGCTTGAAAATATTTAGAATTTGTTTTCTAAAGGTCTGTTTGTTTGACTGAAAATTGTTTCCGAAAAATGATTTTTGGAAAATGACTTACTTTTCTAGAAAAAACTAGTATTTTCTGGTGTTTGGATGAATCTGTGTAAAATATTTTCTATTGTTTGACAGATTTCCTTAAAATATTTCATAAAAATTGTTTAAATGAAAGAAACATATATTTGAGAATTTCTTGTCCTTTCATTGTTTAATTGATTTTATTTTATATCTATTAAATTTATATTTTACATTTTTTTCATATATTGTAATGATTTATTTATAAATAAATACATCAAATTAAATATATAATAGTACCTAATTATGAAGCTAGAATATTAACAATCATAAATTGAAAATAACCAAAGAGAATAGATGATTCCTAATTGTGTTATAAGAAAAACAATGATTGAATAATAATAAATTAGCTTCCAAGCCACAATTAGTACTACAAATTAATAATATTATCCAAGTGCATAATTAATAATACACTACATGATAACTACAATATTGTCAAAGTGCATAATTGTTCAAGTTCATTATTAGTATTACACTATATAATTAGTACTACACCATATTAAAGCATCAATATCTTCAATCTTGAAAAAATTTTTGAAGCCAAATTTTTCGATGCTTCGTAATTTTATCCAAGAAAGCTTTGGCCTTGGATTCATGACCTACAAGATAATCAAATACACTACATAGGAAGTTGTCATAAAATCCTTCCACCTCCATTCTACAGTAAATTGTTCCAATGCATTAGCAATCTTACCAAGTTGGTCACCCACAAATTTAATTTGTTCATTAACGACACTTTCTTGAGTATTTTTTCTTTTACGCTTAGATGAGCAAAAATGAAGATGCTTTTGTTCTTATCTCCTCAACCTCTTCATTGTCACAATCTACAAGCACTGAATCTACCATCAATTAAGTCTATGTCAGCAAATGTTCTAGCAAAACTCCCTTTTGTCATATATTTGCCAACAACCAAAGCCATTTCATCATAATGATCAATGCTTTTGTTCAAAAATATTTCATACTTATTGTGTGCATGTTGGATATTATACAAAATTAGAATAACTAGTAAAAACAACTAAAATATCTTTTGTGACACCCCAAACCCGATCGGAACAGACCGGCTCGAATTCGAAGCGTTACATTAGCCACTGAAGCGTCTTTCCAGCTAACGACCACCCGACACACACCGCAACCTTATAACACCTCATTTATGACTAATTAACTATCATTTATTAATGCGGAAGCAATTTATGAACCATTTTTAAACTTTTTCTAAGTATTTAAACCTAAAAGTATTTTAGTCATTTTACCACCTAAGGTTAAACAATCCCAATTTTAATTCAAGATAGTTATCTACCTTATTTTAGTCAAATTATTCTAGCCCTAAAAATTTCAACTTAATTTGAGTTCATTTACTATGTCTAATTCAAGTTTTATTATTAGGGACTAAATCGTGACTTTTACAAACTTTTAGTACATTTTTCAAATTAAAAATTAAGGGTGTTTATACCAAATATTAATAGTTACAAGTCTAATCCTAAAATATTATCAAGTTTCCCTATCATTAAAGGCTTCAATTAATCTATTCAAGTTTTAGGACTAAAATATAAATTAAGCAAATTAGAACACTAGATTACAAAAACCAAAAATCAAACCCCCCAAAACCCACACGGCCGTGTCCCCAGCTTGTGTGTTGTTTAAAAACTCATGTTCAAATCGCGAAAAACTTTCAAGTCGATCGCACACACCCGTGTGTGATTACCTACACGCCCGTGTGAAAAGACACATACCCGTGTGCAGACCACTACACCTATTTTGTCAAACATTCGTTTTAATTACTCGATTTTACATATTTTACTTACACATTAAACTTAAAATAGGTACAACTAATTACCATAAACTTTCACACATCTCCAATTTAATTGATTTACAACAAATATGCAATAATTAATCAAAATTTAACACCCAATTATACGCTTAGGAAACACCAATTAATTCACAGAAGCTACATACCTTAGTTGCAAGCAACCCACTCCATGGTAAGCTTCAATTAAACATTTTTAGTATAAAATACATGCTTCATACATCGTGTTATCAATCACCGTACGAACACTCATCAATAGACCATAAATCAAACATCAATTAGACAAAAAATCATGTATTAAAGTAATTATAAAATCACCAAAATTAAAGTCCAAAATTTAATGTCCAATGTCCATTACAAGTTAAATAAAACTAGTCCCAAAAGCATCACAATGCTTCTATATAGTCTCTAAAGTAAATTTCTTAAGTCAGTACTAAACCTTATTCTTGGATCGCCCTTGCACTCGCTTCTTGACTCCTTACGCTAAAAAATTCTCTACACGAAATGTGAGGGTGTGAGCTTAAAAATCTTAGTGAATGATAGTAAAAACATAAAGTAATTTGCACCCAATCATGCATAAATCAAAGTAATTAAGCATTAAATTTTCAGTCGCAACATGTTAACATTTCACCAGAATATCACATGCTATTTCAAGAATTAAGAATCAATTTTTCCATGACATGTAAAATCATCTTTTAACACATAAACATTCAATTATGTTGGCACAATCAATCAGTTATATTGGCATAATACATCCATGGCAATAAGTAAATGTGTGATCACACATTGGATAAATGGATCTCCGAACTCCCACAAATCAAATACAGTCCTCCGAATTGAGCGGGTCGAAGCCACACGCTCCCTTATAGCGCCCCAACTAACCCGATGAGTGGAGACTCAAGCACAACACTCCCTTATCTACTTCAAACAAATCAGTCCACCAAGAGCCATAAGCTCACAATATCACAAATAATGGTGAGTACTCACAAATCCTATGGCATGCCAACTATATCCAATGGATCCACCATGCAATGTTGCCAATATAATCATACATAAAAGGCATAAAATCTGATGTTTAATCACTTAATTTAGGATGTTAAAATGCAAGTAAAAGCATGTCGCTAAATAAATTTAACATCAATAAAATTAAGCATAGAAAATATCATTTTCCCAATATTCATATACCAATTAGAACACCTTTATCAAATGTTCAATAAATCAGCAATTCATGCTCCAAATATCAATTTATTCTATACAATTTAATCATGCTAAAAGCATAATACACAACTTACCAAACCAATTGTCATTTTGCTCTTTTATAAAATAAAGCCTATTTTTGCAAGTCTAACCATCCAATATATAATTAAGTCATTAATAACACCAAAATCTTTAATTTAATACATAATTAGGCCAATTTACCAAATTGCCCTTACTACCACTCACCTCTACACTTGGCTCTTTAAGCAAAAATGTGTTCAAACAAGAAAGTTTGAGCTCCAATTCTAATTTGCATGTTCCTCCTCTTGATATGGAGTTTTAACAGAGACAAGGTATGCATTACAAACTAACAATAGTAACAAGAAACACGAAATTTGATAAAGTATATGAATCTAAACCATTGCTCTAAACTACCTTACCAATGTTGCACAACTAAGCCAAAATATGGAGTTCCTCAACTAAACTCCCTTTCCAGCACCTGAAACCACTTCTAATCTTCATTCCTAGTCCAATAACAAGTATTCTAAGTGTTAATTTCATTATTTAATTTGTTTCATAATTTTTTCGAAAAAATCATCCATGTTCTTGATCAAATTCAAAATTCTCAAAATAGATCCATATAACATGTTTGATCTTTTAGTTTAAGATAAAAACCTCTTATTAGACCTATTTTGAGCTTAGACAGCCATTAATATTTGGATTCCAACTCAAAATTAAAGTTCCACCATTGTTGATCATCAAGTTTAAGAAAGAATAAATTAAAGTTGAAAATCCATTATAATCATTTTAATTAACAAATAATGATTGAAATCAACTTAAAAACAAGTTTAGAGATGATGATTACCTTCAATTGAACTCAAATCATTGATTTAGAAGTTTGAATCAAAACGCATGAAGAAATTCAAATGACTTTTTGCCCAACTTTGAAAATCATTTCGATAGATTTTAGAGAGAATTGTGGGAGAGAAAAGGTTTAAATCTATTCTCTGATATTTGGTTTATGAAAACAAGCAAAAAATGAGAGAAAAAGCTCTCAATTCGGGTGAAAAATGAGTGAAAAGTGAGGTAGTTGCAGGGTTTTTAAAATTGAAAACCCTACCTATTTTCAAAATTTGGGGAATTTTCCATCAAGCCACACCCCCTTTTCCCTTGTTTTAAAATATGCTCCTTTCCCTCCAAAATTTATTATAAAACCTCTTTCACATTTCCCTTGTTTTTCAATTTAGTCATATTTAATTAATATTTTAAATCGCCCAATTAAACCCTCATTTTAAATTATTTTTAAATTCAAATTTAATCCAAAATATTTATTTTTACCCAAAAATTATTTAAAACCATACAAATTAATTTTTCTAAAAATATTTTTATTTTTTGGAATATTATTTATCGATTTTTAGATGAAATTGAGCTAACTAATTAAGAATAAAAATCACTAATTAATCTGATTAATTCCCAATTTTCACTCGGAACCAGGTAAACTTTCCTAAAATTACTAGACCTATTTTTCGGGCCTTACATATTTAACATATATATTACCATCACTAATGCATCATATGTCGCACTATTTGATCATTTTCATGTTATCATCCCATCCAAAACCACTTTTGGCCCAAATTATGCATATAATTTACCATGTGCTTTTTACAGTCCTCCGATTATTTTCTACATGCTTAGCATCACATTAAACTTGGAATCTTTCAGAAATAGTTGCAGCAACTCGATTAATAGAAACTATTTTGAAAGTGTTAAAAGGCTTATTTCCTTTCTGGGCCACATTTGCTAGAAATTCGAGAGAAAGATGTTTCATCGGTTTTGTCCACCTGTTACGTGTAAATAACTAATGCAATTGTGCAAGTGTACACGTCATTCAAGTAATAAAATGATAAGTAAGTATTGTCTCCACAGGGACCATAAATTGGTAAGAGATTGATTAAGTTATTATAATCCTATTAACTATAATAAATAGTAAGAAATACTCTTCAATTGAATAAGATGTTGGTATAATGAATTAATGAAATTTAATGCTAAAAATAGAGAATTGATATGGAAAATCAAATGTAGTGGCAAATTACAAGCAAGAGTAATTATGTTGTTGAATGAATAGGGCTGGAATTATTTAGGTGAAATGCTTATATCTAAATAATGTTATATAAAATATTGTCTAATCAACTACTTAGAGAGTGACTACTGTAACTTGCCTATTTCGATAGCTAGATTTTAAGCTAAAATCTAAGTTACTGTATGCCTACAAAACTCTGGACTAATAACTGCAATGAACATTCTTCTCTACACAACTGGCAACATCTATGTCTAGTGTGTTACGAATATTCTGTCCAAAAGTCACTTGCATCAAATGATTCTAGATCCAGTATATTTAACCTTTTTAGAATTAAAAATACCTCTATGAACACAACATACAATCAACTATGTCTAGAGCTTGCATGCATGCATTTAAAATAGGCATAAATCGAATGAAACAGTGATATAAGAAATCTCAAATCATAAGCATTAAAGATGATAAACATCCACCTAAATAACTCCAACCCAGAAACGATTTAGTTCATAGGTGGAAATGTAACACCCCGAACCCGAGACCGTCGCCGGAGTCGAACACGAGGTGTTAACAGACTTCAAACCACTTATTAAAATTTTTCCAGACAAGCTGTCAATCTGCGTACTAGTCGCTTTAAAAATCATATCTTGAGCTCTGGAACTCAAAATCCAGTTCCGTGAATTTTTCCTGAAACTAGACTCATATTCCCATCTACATAATTTTTTCTAGAATTTTTGGTTGGGCCAATTAGTACAGTTTATTAGTCAAAGTCTCCCATGTTACTGGGGTCGACTACACTGACCTTTGCGCATTACGACCTGGATATCTCCCTGTACAGAACTTCCATACTGATGCCGTTTGTTTCTATAGAAACTAGACTCAGAGAGGAATCTATACATATATGGTATGACTCCTAATTAACTCTGGTTAATTTATAATGAATTTCCAAAGTCGGAGCAGGGAATCCAGAAACCGTTCTGGCCCTGTCCCACGAGAACCTGATTATCTCTTAACATACTGTCCATATGATCTTTTCGTTACTTCTATATGAAAATAGACTCATCAAACTTCGATTACATAATTTATTCATCAATTAATTCCACTCCTACTATTTTTAGTGATTTTTCAATCTCACGTCACTGCTGCTGCCAGCATCTGTTACGAAAGCAACTATGCCCACTTCGTGTTTACTCCTTGATCTAACTAATAATTCATCATGCATATCACAAATTATGATCATGACTAACCATGCCAAAGGCTAATCATTGTCAAACTTCCCCCTACTACACTATTGCCATATCATGAATTTTAACACCAAAATAATCAACCATGACGTATGGCATAAAAAGGTCGAATTATCAAGATTTGCGACCTAACGTTATGAATCCAAACCCAACCGAACATTTATGCCATTTTCGCATGGCTAAAAGATTACATACCAAAGTTCAAACACAACATAATAGCCTATACATGCCGAAATGTTCTCCTAAGCCAACTAAGAAGAAAGTACCAAAACTTGCTATCCGGTGTGATGACTTCGATGACGGCCCGGCCACGCAAAAAGAGACGAGTCCAAGAAACCTAGAATAGGTGACAAGGAAACACCGGGTGAGTTTATAACTCAGTAAGTCATAAGCAATACACTACCATCCATTAATAACATTATCACAAGAGGAAACAAAATGGAACGAGGCTAGTTACTCCATCCATACCGAACCATACCATAGTTCCTCCGACCTATCGGTTCAATCTCATACCAAATCATGCATTCACATTCCATATACTCATCAATAGAATATTCGAGGCATTTTCATAAATCATTTTATTTTCGTTACAATCATACAACTAAACGGCCTTTCACCCATTCCACGATAAATCTTATGTACGTGACTTCAAGTATATTTGTCACATAGGTTCAACTTACCAAGCTCAACTCCAAATATAAACATAGCACCTATTAGCCATGAACTCGAGATACTTACTCGATCCGCTGTCCGTGATCGACTCAATAGTGTCGCACACTTAGTGTCCATAATGATTCAAGAATATATATTAAGTCCGCACACTCAGTGCTATATAATCAACTCGCACACTTAGTGCTACATAATCAAACTCGCACACTTAGTGCTACATAGTCAACTCGCACACTTAGTGCTACATAGTCAAACTCGCACACTTAGTGCTACATAGTCAAACTCGCACACTTAGTGCTACATAGTCAATTCGCACACTTAGTGCTGCACAATTTAAACCCGCACACTTAGCGCCAATCTCATGGTCATAAATGTTTATACCCGCACATTTAGTGCCGAGATCAACAACTCAATACATCTCACCTCTTTTCTTTTCATTCAACACTTTCATCATCACATACGTACATGCATATATATATATATTTATTCATTCCATTCAGCATCATTACATAAACGTTATGACCATTTGAATTAATACCAACTATATGCTTAATGACTTACTTTATGTTGGGTAAGACGGCTCCAACTCGGCTACTCGATGATCTTTTCTTTGCCTTTGCTTGATTCTCTCCCTTTGATGTCTTGATCTATAATAAACACATTTAGTAGTTTAATTTTCTTGCTGGATACTTATGTATAATTTAACGGTTTTCGCTCCATTTCACAATTATCCTTGTTCAAAATATCAAAACCTTAACCATATTCGATTAATGCTTCAAGGCCGAATGCATTATCGCTATTATGGTAACCTAGTCTTGAGTATTTTTGATTCTAATATACAACATTATGAATCAACTCAACCTTATAAGCCAATATTACTCCTTCAATCGGTTATCAAGAGTTAACAAAAATAGTATCACAAACATATACACCTATATGGCCGAATATACCAAATTAAATTTGACCTTACGTATGTGATTACCTATAGTTAATATACATCAAATTTCATACATTTAACCCTTAATTTCCACCACATAACAAGCATAAATCGGGTTTATGGATATACCATGGCCGATTCAATCTAATCACTTCCAAAATCATCAACCATTTTCAATGCATATAACATATATAAACATGAATAAGTTTCATATAATCTCTTAACACATTTACTTCTTCCATCAGCAACCTTTTGTTTCTTTATCCATCAAAACTTAAAGGAAATAATCAAATTCCTTCTTTAATAGCCATAGCCGAATGGTCCATCCATCCATCAAAGTTTTTTTTTTTAAAAAATTTAGCATGGTCTAAGTAAGAACCATGATAATTAAACTAAAACAAGCTAAAATTTCACAACTTTAACACAATATACTAACCTTATTAAACATTCAAATGGCCGAAAGTTCTTTGCCCCTATTCCTTCCTTCAATTCGGCCAAGAAGACAAGAATGAAGCCCCTTTTTTTTTTCATCACATTTTCATTCTTTTCTTTTATTTATTAAATCCCATAACCCAATATCAATTTCAACAAATATTTTGCCCATCATCAACCCACCTTGGCCGGCCACTATAAGGAAAATTGGGCAATTTGACATGCAAGTCCACCTTTGTGTTGACATGCACTAATAAGCCCCTTTAAAATTAACCTATCATTTTTCACCATGTCTCATGTTGATCCCTATTTAATAATTCCTCATGCAATTGGCAAAAATTAAGGCATGAAACTTCCACATATGCATGTACACACATAATAAACATAGAATATAACAATTAATTATCTTCATAACTCGGTTTTGTGGTCCCGAAACCACTTCCCGACTAGGGTAAATTTTGGGCTGTTACAACTCTCCCCCACTTAAGAAATTTTCGTCCCCGAAAATCTTACCGGTAAATAGGTTTGGGTATCGTTCTTTCATCGAGCTCTCGGTTTCCCAAGTAGCTTCCTCGATCCCATGTTTGAGCCATAACACCTTCACTAACGGAACCCTTTTGTTTCGCAACTCCTTCACTTCACGAGCTAGGATACGTATCGGTTCTTCTTCATAACTCATATCGGCTTGAATTTCAACCTCTGATGGGCTAATTATATGCGATGGATCAGATCGATAGCGTCGAAGCATCGAAACATGAAAGATGTCGTGAATCTTTTCAAGCTCAGGGGGCAAAATCAATCTATACGCAACCGGACCAACTCGTTCGGAGATCTCGTACGGCCCAATGAATCTCGGGCTCAACTTGCCCTTACGGCCAAACCTGAGTACCTTTTTCCAAGGCGAAACTTTAAGGAACACTTTATCTCCCACCTGATATTCAATGTCCTTTCATTTCAAGTCTGCATACGATTTCTGACGATCTGTGGCTGCCTTCAGACTTTCACGGATTACCTTTACTTTCTGTTCGGCATCTTTAATCAAATCAACTCTGAAAATTTTACTTTCACCGAGCTCGGTCCAAAACAATGGTGTACGGCATTTACGACCGTACAAAGCCTCGTAAGGTGCCATCTTAATAACTGATTGAGAACTATTGTTGTAAGCGAATTCAATCAAAGGTACATACCGTTCCCATGAACCACTAAACTCAAGGATGCAGCATCTCAGCATATCCTCGAGTATCTGAATTATCCGCTCGGATTGACCATCGGTTTGGGGATGAAAAGTGGTGCTAAAATGCAGCTTGGTACCCAAAGCTTCTTGCAATTTCTTCCAAAATCGCAAGGTGAATCTCGGATCTCTATCCGACACGATAGAAATAGGTACTCCATGTAATCTCACAATCTGAGAAACATACAATTCGGCTAGTTTATCCAATGAAAAATCCGTACGCACGGGGATAAAGTGAGCCGACTTAGTCAGTCTATCAACAACAACCCAAATCGCATCCTTCTTACTTGTTGACAATGGTAGTCCGGACACAAGGTCCATTGTGACTCGATCCCATTTCCACTCGGGTATCATGATCGGCTGAAGTAATCCTGAAGGCACTTGATGTTCCGCTTTCACTTGTTGACATATTAAACACCTTAAAACAAATTCAGAAATGTCTCGTTTCATGCCCGGCCACCAAAATTGACGTTTCAGATCGTTGTACATTTTAGTACTACCCGGGTGGATAGACATTCGGCCACTATGAGCCTCATTCAAAATCATCGAAATAAGTTCCGAATTCCTTGGAACACACAAACGACTTCTGAACCTCAAACAATCATCATCATCCATTTGAAACTCCGATTCCTTGTTCGGAACACACTCAGCCCGTTTTGCAACCAATTCATCATCAACTTTCTGGGCTTCAAGAATTTGATGAATCAATAATGGTTTGGCTTTTAATTCAGCTACTAACACATTGTCGGGTAGAACAGACAAGTGCACATTCATCGCTCGTAAAGCAAACAATGATTTCCGGCTTAAGGCGTCCGCAACCACATTAGCCTTTCCCGGGTGGTAATCAATGACAAGCTCGTAATCTTTCAACAACTCAAGCCAACGTCTTTGTCGCAGATTTAAGTCTCTTTGAGTCATCAAATATTTGAGACTTTTGTGATCCGAAAATACATGGCACTTTTCGCCAAACAAGTAATGTCGCCATATTTTCAAAGCGAATACGATGGCGGCTAGTTCGAGATCATGGGTGGGATAATTTCTCTCGTGTGGCTTCAATTGTCTCGACGCATAGGCCACAACTCGACCTTCTTGCATCAATACGCAACCCAACCCGAGTAGGGATGCATCACTATAAATGACAAACTCTTTGCCTGATTCGGGTTGCACTAAAATTGGAGCTTCAGTCAAATGAGTTTTCAGTTGATCGAAGCCTTTCTGACATTTCTCCGTCCATTCAAACTTAGCATCCTTTTGAAGTAGCTTCGTCATTGGTGTGGCTATCATCGAGAAACCTTTGACAAATCGTCGGTAATAACCGGCGAGTCCCAAAAAGCTCCGAACCTCAGTAATATTTCTCGGAGGTTTCCAGTTAAGTATGGCTGAGATTTTGTTCGGGTCAACTCGAATACCCGATGCGGATACCACATGGCCCAAGAAGCTAACCTCTCTTAACCAGAACTCACACTTACTGAACTTAGCATATAACTTCTTATCCCGCAAAACTTGCAACACTAATCTCAAGTGTTCAGCATGTTCGATCTCATCTCTTGAATAGACCAAGATGTCATCAATGAACACAACTACGAACCGATCCAAATATGGTCTGAAGATTCGATTCATCAAATCCATAAATACTGCAGGGGCATTAGTGAGCCCAAACGGCATCACTAAGAACTCGTAGTGACCGTACCTCGTTCTGAAAGCAGTTTTGGGTATGTCCGAATCTCGAATTCGCAACTGATAATAGCCCGATCTCAAATCTATTTTTGAGAACACTGAGGCTCCCTTCAGTTGGTCGAACAAATCATCGATGCGCGGCAACGGATATTTGTTCTTTATCGTCACTTTATTCAGTTGACGATAGTCAATGCACAACCTCATGGTTCCGTCCTTCTTTTTCACGAACAATACTGGTGCACCCCAAGGTGAGAAACTTGGTCGAGCGAAACCTCTATCCGTCAATTCTTGCAACTGAGCTTTCAACTCTTTTAACTCGGTTAGTGCCATACGATACGAAGCTATCGAAATTGGCGTAGTTCCAGGTACAAGCTCAATACCAAACTCTATCTCCCGAACAGGTGGCAAACCCGGTAACTCTTCAGGAAAAACATCCGGGTATTCACAAACCACCGGTACAGATTCGGGTTTCTTTTCTAACTCTTTGTCATCAAGTACATACGTAAGGTATGCTTCGCACCCTTTTCTCACATATTTCTGGGCCAACATTGCTGATATTACAGCTGGCAACCCCCTTAAGTCCGCAGACTCAACTCGGATTATCTCGTTATTTGCGCACCTCAAATCAATAGTCTTGCTTTTGCAATTCACAACCGCATCATGCGCGGTCAACCAATCCAAACCAAGAATAACATCAAATTCGTCAAACGGCAAAAGCATCAAATTGGCCGGAAAACAAGATTCTCGGATTATTAGAGGGCATCTCTTACACACTTTATCAACAAATACGCATTGACCCAAAGGGTTTGACACTCGAATTACGAACTCAGTAGACTCAACAGGTAGAGGCTTACTGGATGCTAAGGTTTCGCATACATATGAATGAGTAGAGCCAGGGTCAATCAATGCAATCACATTAGTATCAAAGAGAGTGAAGGTACCAGTGATGACGTCAGGGGAGGATGCCTCCTCTCGTGCGCGGATGGCATAAGCTCTAGCAGGAGTACGGTTCTCGGCTCGAACAGCCGTATCAGAGGCCCCTCTCTGACTACCACCCCTACCTCCCAAAATTCTCGGTGGTCTACCTCTAGTTGTCACTCCACTAGGTCTTGCACCTTGAATCTTATTCTTCTCATCAAGCTCCGTGCAATCTCTAATGAAGTGGTCCTTCGAACCGCATCCGTAACAGGCCCTGTTAGTAGACTTACCCCAACATTCACCTAGGTGTCGTCTTCCGCATTGGGGACATTCAGGTTTCTCTAGACGATTATTGCCCACACTAGCTACCGAAGTAGCTCGGGAGCCCGTCGATGGTTTTGCTCTGATGGAAATTCCCGCAGTCATCCTCGACTTATTAGTGTCCTCCTTGAACTTCTTTACAGCTGAGAACGGAGCTTTACCCGTCGATCTTTTACGATAGTCTCTAGCTTCAAATTCAGCCTTCTTCTTCTCCTTTCCAAGTTCTTCCGCCTTGCAGGCTCGTTCGACTAGTGTTACGAATTCTTTTATTTCCAAAATACCCATTAGTAGCTTTAAATCTTCATTCAATCCTTCTTCGAATCTTTTGCACATAGCAACCTCATCAGCTACACACTCCCGGGCATACCTACTGAGTCTCACGAATTCATGTTCGTATTCAGATACTGTCATACGGCCTTGCTTGAGTTCCAAGAATTCCTTACGCTTTTGATCAATGAACCGTTGGCTAATATATTTCTTTCGAAATTCCGTCTGAAAGAAGTCCCAAGTTACTCATTCGTTCGAGACTATGGATATCAAGGTCCTCCACCAATAGTAGGCTGAGTCTCGCAACAAAGATACAGCACACTTTAGACATTCATCAGGTGTGCATGACAGTTCATCGAACACCCGGATGGTGTTATCAAGCCAGAACTCGGCCCTTTCGGCATCATCAGTAACTATGGCCTTGAACTCCTCAGCCCCGCGCTTCCTAATCAAGTCTACAGGTGGCTTACTTAGCCTCACAGGATCAGTGACTGATGGCATTACGGGCTCTTGGGGTGGATTATTCAAATTCGGGAATTGTTGGACAGCCGGATTGGTTCGGGCATATTGCGCGACCCACTCATTCATCATGGTAAAGAAGGCTTGTTTAGCCCCCTCACCTTGATTATTCGCAGATGACTGAGGTTCAACAGGCGGTGTCCTTTGTGCAGGAGCAGCCGCTACACTTTTAACGTCATCCGCTAAGATTCTTTCTACACCGGGGTCCATTTACTAATCAAAACAAACACATTTTAACCGTCAGAAGTCATCACACATTTAAACATTAACATTAAGGCATGTATAGCTAGACTCATACACGCTATGGTAGTCCTAGAACCGACTAAACCATAGCTCTGATACCAATCAAATGTAACACCCCGAACCCGAGACCGTCGCCGGAGTCGAACACGAGGTGTTAACAGACTTCAAACCACTTATTAAAATTTTTCCAGACAAGCTGTCAATCTGCATACTAGTTGCTTTAAAAATCATATCTTGAGCTCTGGAACTCAAAATCTAGTTCCGTGAATTTTTCCTGAAACTAGAGTCATATTCCCATCTACATAATTTTTTCTAGAATTTTTGGTTGGGCCAATTAGTACAGTTTATTAGTCAAAGTCTCCCATGTTACTGGGGTCGACTACACTGACCTTTGCGCATTACGACCTGGATATCTCCCTGTACAGAACTTCCATACTGATGCCGTTTGTTTCTATAGAAACTAGACTCAGAGAGGAATCTATACATATATGGTATGACTCCTAATTAACTCTGGTTAATTTATAATTAATTTCCAAAGTCGGAGCAGGGAATCCAGAAACCGTTCTGGCCCTGTCCCACGAGAACCTGATTATCTCTTAACATACTGTCCATATGATCTTTTCGTTACTTCTATATGAAAATAGACTCATCAAACTTCGATTACATAATTTATTCATCAATTAATTCCACTCCTACTATTTTTAGTGATTTTTCAATCTCACGTCACTGCTGCTGCCAGCATCTGTTACGAAAGCAACTATGCCCACTTCGTGTTTACTCCTTGATCTAACTAATAATTCATCATGCATATCACAAATTATGATCATGACTAACCATGCCAAAGGCTAATCATTGTCAAACTTCCCCCTACTACACTATTGCCATATCATGAATTTTAACACCAAAATAATCAACCATGACGTATGGCATAAAAAGGTCGAATTATCAAGATTTGCGACCTAACGTTATGAATCCAAACCCAACCGAACATTTATGCCATTTTCGCATGGCTAAAAGATTACATACCAAAGTTCAAACACAACATAATAGCCTATACATGCCGAAATGTTCTCCTAAGCCAACTAAGAAGAAAGTACCAAAACTTGCTATCCGGTGTGATGACTTCGATGACGGCCCGGCCACGCAAAAAGAGACGAGTCCAAGAAACCTAGAATAGGTGACAAGGAAACACCGGGTGAGTTTATAACTCAGTAAGTCATAAGCAATACACTACCATCCATTAATAACATTATCACAAGAGGAAACAAAATGGAACGAGGCTAGTTACTCCATCCATACCGAACCATACCATAGTTCCTCCGACCTATCGGTTCAATCTCATACCAAATCATGCATTCACATTCCATATACTCATCAATAGAATATTCGAGGCATTTTCATAAATCATTTTATTTTCGTTACAATCATACAACTAAACGGCCTTTCACCCATTCCACGATAAATCTTATGTACGTGACTTCAAGTATATTTGTCACATAGGTTCAACTTACCAAGCTCAACTCCAAATATAAACATAGCACCTATTAGCCATGAACTCGAGATACTTACCCGATCCGCTGTCCGTGATCGACTCAATAGTGTCGCACACTTAGTGTCCATAATGATTCAAGAATATATATTAAGTCCGCACACTCAGTGCTATATAATCAACTCGCGCACTTAGTGCTACATAATCAAACTCGCACACTTAGTGCTACATAGTCAACTCGCACAGTTAGTGCTACATAGTCAAACTCGCACACTTAGTGCTACATAGTCAACTTGCACACTTAGTGCTACATAGTCAAACTCGCACACTTAGTGCTACATAGTCAATTCGCACACTTAGTGCTGCACAATTTAAACCCGCACACTTAGCGCCAATCTCATGGTCATAAATGTTTATACCCGCACATTTAGTGCCGAGATCAACAACTCAATACATCTCACCTCTTTTCTTTTCATTCAACACTTTCATCATCACATACGTACATGCATATATATATTTATTCATTCCATTCAGCATCATTACATAAACGTTATGACCATTTGAATTAATACCAACTATATGCTTAATGACTTACTTTATGTTGGGTAAGACGGTTCCAACTCGGCTACTCGATGATCTTTTCTTTGCCTTTGCTTGATTCTCTCCCTTTGATGTCTTGATCTATAATAAACACATTTAGTAGTTTAATTTTCTTGCTGGATACTTATGTATAATTTAACGGTTTTCGCTCCATTTCACAATTATCCTTGTTCAAAATATCAAAACCTTAACCATATTCGATTAATGCTTCAAGGCCGAATGCATTATCGCTATTATGGTAACCTAGTCTTGAGTATTTTTGATTCTAATATACAACATCATGAATCAACTCAACCTTATAAGCCAATATTACTCCTTCAATCGGTTATCAAGAGTTAACAAAAATAGTATCACAAACATATACACCTATATGGCCGAATATACCAAATTAAATTTGACCTTACGTATGTGATTACCTATAGTTAATATACATCAAATTTCATACATTTAACCCTTAATTTCCACCACATAACAAGCATAAATCGGGTTTATGGATATACCATGGCCGATTCAATCTAATCACTTCCAAAATCATCAACCATTTTCAATGCATATAACATATATAAACATGAATAAGTTTCATATAATCTCTTAACACATTTACTTCTTCCATCAGCAACCTTTTGTTTCTTTATCCATCAAAACTTAAAGGAAATAATCAAATTCCTTCTTTAATAGCCATAGCCGAATGGTCCATCCATCCATCAAAGTTTTTTTTTTAAAAAAATTTAGCATGGTCTAAGTAAGAACCATGATAATTAACCTAAAACAAGCTAAAATTTCACAACTTTAACACAATATACTAACCTTATTAAACATTCAAATGGCCGAAAGTTCTTTGCCCCTATTCCTTCCTTCAATTCGGCCAAGAAGACAAGAATGAAGCCCCCTTTTTTTTTCATCACATTTTCATTCTTTTCTTTTATTTATTAAATCCCATAACCCAATATCAATTTCAACAAATATTTTGCCCATCATCAACCCACCTTGGCCGGCCACTATAAGGAAAATTGGGCAATTTGACATGCAAGTCCACCTTTGTGTTGACATGCACTAATAAGCCCCTTTAAAATTAACCTATCATTTTTCACCATGTCTCATGTTGATCCCTATTTAATAATTCCTCATGCAATTGGCAAAAATTAAGGCATGAAACTTCCACATATGCATGTACACACATAATAAACATAGAATATAACAATTAATTATCTTCATAACTCGGTTTTGTGGTCCCGAAACTACTTCCCGACTAGGGTAAATTTTGGGCTGTTACAACTCTCCCCCACTTAAGAAATTTTCGTCCCCGAAAATCTTACTGGTAAATAGGTTTGGGTATCGTTCTTGTTCAATTTTTTTAGGCACTTGTTCAATTTTCAATGGAGCATACATTAGACTGCCATGTATTATATCATGTCACAATTTAAATATAAATCACTCATGAAACAAAAGCTTTTAACTAAAAAGAAGGATGGAGCAAACAAGTACCTTCTTAGCAATTTAGCCTCAAAATTTAGTAAAGTTTCCCTAAAATATGTTTTTTTAACAAACACTTATATCTGAACTCATTTTTTTGGTCAACAATATAATGGAGCAAACAAAATATTACTGACCTACTCAACAGGTTCAAACATTAGAGTATTCATATTATTTTACCATGACATAAAATTATACACTATTACTAAACTAAATTTAAGTTAAGAAATCCTAAATTCATTCAAAGAATGATACTATAGCCTAATTGCATTTATATTTTAATTATTCTACTTTTAGAAAGTCATTTTCAACAACTGTCCTATACTAAACACGCTTAAACAACTATCACAATATTTTCTATGTTTGCTAAGAAGAATTATTATCCTCATTGAACATTGTTGATCACCATATACTCGCATAAGCAGACAGTGGAATGGAAATTGAATGTTATGAAAAAAAGACTGTATGAACAATTAATAATGCAATATATATGCACAACACACCCCCAAACCTAAGGGATGCATTGTCCTCAATGTAGGAACATGACAAAGTTAAATGAATAAAAGCTACATAAATGCATGAAACAAATAAAAACCAAGATGAATGATCATGAAAATATAAAAATCAAAGCTTGGAAGGGAAGGAAACTACTTGGGTTGGGTGGATTTTTTTGCAACTCTCTTGTAACATTACGACCTGTCCTGGTCATCACTGTCAGCTTGAATAGTTTTACCAGCAGTTCAATCGGAATTGGGCTTTGTGATTTTGTCAACTAGTTGATGAACCGCACGTTCTTGGGAAGTCATAGAGGCCTTGGATTATGGTACAGGTGCGGTAGTTTGAGTGGTAGCCCTTCCATCATCATCAGATACAATGTGGACAGATTCTGTCCTGGCTTCATCTTACTCTAGGTCTTGGTTATTCGTGTGGGCAGTAGTATGTTCATCTTCTTCTTTAGGATTCAATAGTAGTTCTTTAGAAAAAAAATAAAATTGTGGCATTGGGCACGAGAAATTCTTTTATAAAGATTTACGAATGGCAATATCACATTGGCGAACATATCCCCAAAACATGGTCATGTCCTCTTGATCTTTGCCAAAGTCAATGACAAGCATTTTCTGATGTTTTTCCAACACAAAAAACTGTTGTTTCAAACCTTCTACAGCTTTAATCATTCGTTACTCAAACTCAGTGTAAGAAGTCGAGGGGGCAACAGAAGCAAACCTAAGGGGAGAAGATAGAGGTGTGCCAGTTTGCCTTGGCATTTCCTCGCCCACCAGTTTTTGTGCAATGTGTGTAGTAATATCCCCTTTGTTAGGAAGGTCGTCTTCATTTTGTGACAAGAGAACCTTGACTCTTTAGCAGAGTGCAGTAATTAGTGAGGGGAAATTTAATGTGCCAGCATTCTTTTTGGCACAGCAAGGAATCTCACGAAAGATGATTTTTCCAACATTAATCTTTCTGCCCACCATTATGGAGTGGAGAAGCAACAATCGATCCTTAGAGATTGTAGCATTATGTGTAGAAGGAATGAAACAAGCTTTTAAGAAATGGTACCAAATCTTGCATTGAGGCTTCAATCAGATTCTATTGATGGTCTAACAGTCATTTCTTGAGATTAACCATTGTGTTCTCTCCACACAAACATCAATGAGTATCTAGGCTAAACGCTCTGGGGACATTGTCTTCACAAAGTTAGCATGCTTGTCAGAACCTTCAAACAATCCATATTGAGCATTGATGGAGTCCTCATCAAATAGAACTGATGCGCCACCCACGTATATAAATGCATTGTTAGGAGAGGTAATGTGGGAATAAAACTCTTTCACTACCTTTGGGAGGACATCATCAGGATGGAGGTAGAAGATTCCCATCTAAGCTTTTCGAAAACTTATGAAAAAGCCTTTGTATACCCCATGAAGGGAGCATCCTGAACAAGAAATCCTTTTTCCATGCAGAATGCTCATTTGGAAATATTTTTATGGTATTTCTCCTCAGCAAGTTTACTGAAAAAGGTGCATGGAGAAATTGTGTTAGCTAGGTTAAAACATGGGGGAGAAGAATTTATGACGTGTGCGATAAGACTAGCCTCAATCATGTGCTGACAAGGAAAAACAATTAACATTTAGTGGGAAATTGAAATGAAATTAGCGCAAATTGGGAGGACTAAATAATTTAGGCTAATGGCTCCAAGTTGTACTTATTCTTTCCCAAAGAAAAACTTGTAACAAGAAGGAAAAATTAAATGAGTTTAGTGAATAAAAAAAATAAAATGAAGAAAAGTTTAAATGAATGAGAGAAATTTTCATTATTCCAAAGAGAAATGAAATTTTTGTCACACATTATAAGAGCTTCAAAATAGTGTTTCAGTCGTTGACCATTGACTTTGAAAGTGGATCCTATTTTTCCAACTTTAACATCGACAGCTTCATGAGGATATATACGCTTGACTTCGAATGGTCCAGACCATCTCGATTTTGATTTGCTAGGAAATAGTTTAAGTCTGGAATTGAAAAGCAAGACTTGTTGTCCAAGTATAAATTGTCGTGGAAAAATTTTCTTCTCACGCCAGCACTTTGTCTTTTCTTTGTACAATTTCATATTTTATTAAGCTTGAGCTTAAAATTCATCCATCTCATTAAGCTCTAGTAGGCGATGAGTAGCAACAGCACCCCAGTCCATGTTTAGTTTCTTGATTGCCCAAAATGCTTTATGTTCTAGCTCAACAGGAAAATGACGTGGTTTACCATAGACAAGCTTGAAAGGTGACATTCCTAATGGTGTCTTAAAAGCTGTGTGATAAGCCCACAAGGCATCATCCAACCTCACTGACCAATCCTTGCGGTTGGGATTGACAACTTTCTCTAGAATTTGCTTGATTTCTCTGTTGGAAATTTTAGCTTGTCCATTTATTTGGGGGTGATATGCAGTGGCAATGTTATGTTTTACCTCATATTTGTTCAGAACATTGGCAACTAATCTACAACAAAAATGTGAGCCTTCATCACTAATTAAAGCACGAGGGGTACCAAACTTGGTAAAAATATTTGTATGCAAGAATCTCAGAACTGATTTGGCATCATTTGTAGGTAAAACCACAGCTTCAACCCATTTGGAGACATAATCCACAACGACAAAAATATAGATTTTTCCCCAGGATGGTGGAAATGGACCTATGAAATCAATTCCCCAAAAATCAAATATTTTCACCTCTAAAATATTTTGTAATGGCATCTCGTGTCTTCTTGATAAGTTATTAGTTCTTTGACAGCGGTCACAATTTTTACAGAACTCATTAGGATCTTTAAACTTGATAGGCCAATAAAAACCAAATTTGAGAACCTTTGCAGCAGTTACCATGCTTCCAAATGTCTACCATAAAGTGCAAAATGACAGTGATGCAGGATACTTTGAAATTCATCATCTGGAATATGTCTTCGAATTACTTGATCTACACACTGCTTGAATAGAAATGGCTCGTCCCAATAGTATTGCTTGACATCATGAAGGAATTTCCTTTGTCCTTGATGTTTGAGCGTAGGTGGCAGCAACCCACTAACTAGAAAGTTAACAATATCAACATACGATGGCAATGTCATAGCCAACAATATCTACTCATTAGGGAATTCATCTTTAATCATTTACCCTCATCATACTCATTTCCAGCTTCTAGTTGTGACAAGTGATCAACCACTTGATTTTTAGTGTCTTTCCTATCTTTGATTTCCTAATCAAATTCCTGCAACAACAATATCCATCTAATGAGTCTAGGTTTGGCCTCTTTTTTTCTTCACTGAGTTTTTGATGGCAGAATGGTCTATATAAAATCTGACTTTGGTGCCCACTAAATAAGCTCTGAAATTTTCAAAGGCAAACACCACTGCTAACAATTCTTTCTTCTTGGTGGTATAATTGAGCTGTGAATCTGTCAGCGTGCAATTGGCATAATATATAGCATGAAACACCTTGGCTTTTCTTTGCCCTAGCATTGCTCTGACAGTAAAGTCACTTGCATCACAAATTAGTTCAAGCTGTAGCATCTAGTCCAGTGAAGTGACTATTGGTGTTGTAGTTAATCATTCCTTTAACTCTTCGAACGCCTTTGAGCATAACTCATCAAAATGAAATGATTTATTTTGCTCCAACAATTGACATAGAGGCTTTGATATATTAGAAAAATCCTTGATGAAGTGATGGTAAAATCCAGCATGCCCGAGGAAACTTCTAATTCCTTTCACTAAAGTGCGTGGTGGCAACTTTTCAATGACTTCTATTTTTGCTTTGTCAACGACAATTCCTTGCTATGAAATTATGTAGCCCAAAATAATGCCTTTACAAACCATGAAGTGACATTTTTCCCAATTCAACACCAAATTTGTTTCTTAACATTGGCAAAGTACTGACTCTAAATTTTTTAAGCAATCTTCAAAAGTGTCGCCAAACATCGAGAAATTATCAATGAATATTTCAAGGAATTTCTCCACCATGTCGAAAAATATTGCCATAATGCAACGCTGGAATGTTGTCGGGGCATTACAAAACTCAAATGACATTCTTCTGAAAGCAAATGTTCCATAAGGAAAAGTGAATGTAGTTTTTTCTTAATCAGTAGGAGATATGGCAATCTAGTTGTACCTTGAGTATCCACCTAAAAAATAATAGAAGGCTTTCCCTGCTAGTTTGTCCAGCATCTGATTTATAAAAGACAAAAGGAAATGGTCCTTTTTAGTTGCTTTTTTAATCTTTCAATAATCCATACAAACTCTCCAACCTGTGATAGTACGTGTGGCAATGAGTTCGTTGTTATCATTGCTGACTTTTAGGACTCCTCCTTTCTTGGGTACACACTGAACAGGGCTCACCCAAGAGCTATCAGAAATTGGGTATATAATCCTAGCATCCAACCATTTGATAATCTCTTTCTTAACTACTTCTTTCATGATAGGATTCAGTCTCTTTTGTTGTTCAATAGATTTGCCATGGCAATCTTCAAGTATTATTTTGTGCATATAGATTGCTGGGCTAATTCCTTTAATATTCGCAATTGACCATCCTAAATCTTTCTTGGATTTCTTTAAGACCTCTAGTAATTGCATCTCCTGGTCTGTTGTAAGCTCGATAGAAATAGCTACATGTAGTGTATCTTTTTCTCCCAAATAAGTGTATTTCAAATACACTGGTAATGGCTTCAAATTCAGCACTGGTGGATCTTCTATTGATGAGTGATGAGGGTTGAAAGAGTGACTTGATAAATCTAATGATTCAAAGCTCCTTTTACCTCTATTTTCAAATTACTGAGTTTCCATCCATTCTTCAGATTCTTCAATCAAATTTGTTTCATTTAATTTGACAAAGTCTACATCAAAATTTTTGTACATATGTCCTGTAAATTCTTCTTGAATTATAATGTCAACAAATTTTACAGCATGGCATTCTTCATCTGGGTCTGCACACTTTAAAGCATCAAACACATTAAAAGTCAACTGCTGATCATTAATTCTCATTGTTAGCTCACCTTTCTGAACATCAATCAATGTTCTACCAGCTGCTAAGAAAGGTTGTCCTAGTATTATAAGTACCTCTTTATTTACTTTACATTCCAGAATAATAAACTTTGTTGGAAAGATGAACTTGTCAACTCTTACTAGTACATCTTCAATTTTACCTTCTGGATGGATATATAATCTATCAGCTAGTTGTAGTGTGACTGTAGTAGGTCTTACCTTTCTTATCCCAAGTTTCTTGAAAACAGACATATGCATTAGATTGATACTTGCACCTAAATCGCATAATGCTTTGCCTACATAATGGTTTCCAATCGAATAGGGTATAGTGAAATTCCTTGGATCTTTTAATTTTGGTGGTAATTCATTCTTCAGCATTGTTGTGCACCCTTCAGTAACTGCCACAGTTTTGAACTCCCCTAACCTTCTCTTCTTAGATAGGATATCTTTCATGAATTTCACATAATTAGACATTTGTTCTAATGCTTCCACCAAAGGTATATTGATGTGTAATTGCTTCAAGACCTCTAGAAATTTCTTGAATTGAGCATTTTGTTTCAACATTTGGAAACACTAGGGAAAATGTAACAGTGGCCTTCCTTCCATTTGTTGAGGTTGTCTTTCCATGACATTTGTATTGGCTCGGCAAGATGAATTTGCTTTTATATGCTTTTTTCTACTATCATATTTTGTAGTTTGTTCCACTTCTAGTTGGAAAGTTGTGCTTCCAGGAACTTTGGAACTTTCCTCCTCAAACAAGGCATCATTCACAACTCCTGGTAACTGAGTGCCACTCCGAAGTGTTATGGATTTACATTGTTTGTTTCCTTGATATCTAGAACTTTTTGTGTCACTAAGCAATGCTTCTTATTGTCTGGAGCTTAATGCAATGGCAATTTGTCCCACTTGATTCCCCAAAGCTCTTAAGGAAGTTGTCTGGCTATGAATAATTGCATCATTCTTAGCCATATACACTTTTAATAAAGCTTCCATAGCTGATGTTGAAGATGACGAACTTTTTTACACATTTTGCTGCAACATTGGTTGACTGTGTCTAGGTGGTACACCAGCCGCATTCTGTCTACTAACAGTGCTAGCATTTCCCATTCCCTGATTACTCCAGCTGAAATTTTAATGTTGCTTCCACCCTGGATTGTAGGTGTTAGAGTAGGGATTGTTGTTGCTACGATTAAAATTTCCCATGTAATACACAGAGGCTGGATTGGATGAGCATTCATCAAAAACATGATCTTCTCCACAATATACGAATGCTAGTTCTGCAACCTTCTTCTCCTGCACTGAGAGGGTCCTTTCAGAGTTTTAATCATATTTGTTAAAGATGATACCTGAGCTGTTAACAATGTAATCGCATCAAGTTCCATTACTCCAGCAACTCTTCTACGAGTACCAACTCTGGTAGTGGGGTACTGATAATCATTATTTGTTATTCTTTATAGAATTTCATATGCTTCATTGTAGGATTTGTCAAGCAATGTCCCATTAACAGATGCATCTACCACCATTTGCATATTAGCATTTAATCTATTGTAGAACATTTCCATTTGTGTCCAATGTTGAAAACGATGCATCGGGCATTTTCTAATTAATTCCTTGAAACGCTCACATGCTTGCCTAAAGGATATAATGTAATTCCTCAGCTTGGCATTCATGTTGGGAAGATTGGATAAGATATTGGTATAATAAATTAATGTAATTTAATGCTAAAAACATAGAATTGATATGATAAATAAAATGTAGAGGCAAATTACAAAGAAAAGCAAGAGTAATTCTATTGTTGAATGAATAGGGTTAGAATTATTCAGGTGAAATGCTCACATCAAAATAATGTCATGGCAAAATATTGTCTGATCAAATACTCAGAGAGTTACTACTGTAACCCGCCTCTTTCGATAGCAAGATTTTAAGCTAAAAATCTAAGTTAATTTATGTCTACAGAACTCTGGATTAATAACTGCAATTAACGTTCTTCCCTGCACAACTCGTAACATCTATGTCTAGAGTGCTACGAATATCCTGTCGAATATTCGCTTGCATCAAATGATTCTAGATCCAAAATATTTAACCTTTTCAGAATTAAAAATACATCTATGAACACAACATACAATCAGCTATATCTAGAGCTCGCATGCATGTATTTCAAATAGGCATAAATCGAATGAAACAGTCATATAGGCAATCTCAAATCATAAGCATTAAAAATGATAGACATCCACCCAAATAACTCCAACCCAGATAATATTTAGTACATGGGTGGAAAAGTAAACACCAAATTTAAATCATTCATCAACATTTAAAGAAGTTTAAATCATTAGAAATCAGGAAAACTAAAGGCAGAACTACAGTATTTCTCGCCACACTCCAGCTTGTCTTTTATCTTCCGATCGTACGTGAATCCAGGATATATGTCTCTTCCCCTTCTTCACGTCTGTATTTTACTCTTTTTAGCTGCTACCCTTTCTTTCTCTGAAATTCTCCAATGGAGTTTTTCTCTGTGCAGAGAAAGGATTGTTGTCACCAGTCTTTTTCTCATACAAATTCTCCTCTCCTTTGTTTCTTCTCTCTCCTTCTTTTATTGGGTAGATACGTCCCACCTCAGTACACTTTTTTCATTACACTTTTTAGGTTGGATTTTCTGGTACATGCACAGCTGGCTGAGAATGAGGTAGATAAAGTGCTGAGTCATCTTCTCAGAATTACCATGGCAAATCTGCTAGCAGTCAATTTCACCATTTTCCATGGAAATATTTCACTTCCTTTATTTTCCCCCTTCATGTTCTTGCTCTTCCTACACTTGTGTTAACACAAAACCACACCTTTCCTCCCCAAATGATAAAAGTAACAAATAATGACCATTATATCACAATCCAAGCTTTGTTATGAAATGTTCTAAAAAAATCATAAAAATGAAAATGTATTCACTTAATTAAAACCAATTAATTCTATTTAGAGACCTTAAATATAACTCTTTTCAAAAGTTATCACCACCTAAGTTGCTTTATTATCCCTTTTTTGTTGTCTTTACCCATTCTACATTAATAATTTACATTTTCAATAATTTCAATATCCAACAAGCTTAAAACATAATAATTTCAATATCCAACAAGCTAATTTCAATATCCATATACAACCAACATTTAAAAAATAACAATTTTAATACACTAAACATACATAACATAGAAATGTTAACCCTAAGACATGACCCTAACAATTGCATTATGGTCTTGATTACAGTTCATCTACATAAAATAATATCACACAAATATTTGATCATTACAAAAAATAATTTCAATTTGTATTTGAGATCAAGAACTAACAAAGCCAACATTAACAATAAACAATACAAACCAAAAAGATTTTTGAGCTTTACAACAAGTTAAAACTTCAAAAAAAAAACATAAGTGAGAAATTAAAAATAAACATTCAACTAAAAATAATTGTAAAACCCAGTTTTGGCGAGTCTCTAGATGGCGAGTAAACAAGAATAATCTGTGTGGCGGGATCCTATTCGCTCAATCGATGCTTTTGGCAGATGGTTGGGGCGCATAGTTAATGATAGAGTATAAGGTAAGGATCGTTCTCAAAATGTGTAGATTTGTATAAAAGAGGGGATTGGTAGGAGTACTAAGGATTCGTGGGTGATGAGGGTATCGCCAAAGGTAAGGTACGTCTAGTTGGTCTAGTTATTATGCTAGTTACGTTCTAACGAGATGGTCAGGATTGAACAAAGGGATAACTCAAGGATACGTAAAGATTTTGGATCCTTGTATACATTTCTTTACAGCTGTAAGCCACTAATAGGGAAGTTTTGAAAGTTGGTTACACGTGTTATGTTGCACTATGAGAAAATAAGTTTTATATATCTATTGACGTGAGCTTTATAAGAAGAGAGGGACTTATCTTCTTCCTTCTATTTGAAAGCACCATTGCTAACTTACTTTGAAGTTGATCGAGGATATTTCATGCTAAACTGAAAATAAGGAACAAAATTCATGCGAGGGGTTGTTTCATATCCTGGGTAAGTATTATGGGACTTACATGTTGGCTTCTCAAAGAATAAGTCTGTTTTATGTGCATAAATAGTAAGGTGAGGGAATAAGGTGTTGCATGGAGGTTGTTTATGTTTCAGATGATGATAAAAGTTATATGAATGAGTTTTAACAATACCCCTATATATCAAAAGCAGTGATTGATGGGTTTTCATGTTGGATGTTTGGGATCTGGAGATCAAGCTACTGTTCGTAGGTGTCAAGTGAGTCCCGAAGTTGACTTATGTTATTGTATGTTGTTCATTCTAGATATTCTTGTGAAAGATTGTATGAATTGTGACTTGAAACTAAAAAGGGATGGTATGATGAATATGCTAATATATGAATGTTGGATAATATTTGCATATATTGTTGGTATGAATCTGACAAGTATAGAGCATGTGATAAGAAATCTAGAGTCGAAGATATTATTGAATGAGCATGGCTGGAATGTGTAAAATGAGATGTATATTAAGTTTGGTGCTAATGCATGAAAGGTTTGTTAAGTGTCTCTGTCTGTTCATTGCGGTGGAGTCTAAAAGGGTCCGTCAGGACTTTAAACGCGATCTTTAAAAGGAAAGCCCATGGTCATGGCACCATATTGTGTAAGACCATAACTGGTAGGCTATGTCATCATATGGAAAGAACTAAAGGAATGTTATTACCTAATGGGTTCTCTGCATGACCCAGGACGATGAGAGGCAAACCTAAAAAAATGTGAGTCTAGGCGAATCCTTATCGTGAACACGCTAGAAAATGGAAGCCTTTGTGGAAATATATGAAATAGAAGCCTTTGTGGAAATCTATGAAACGAAAGCCTTTGTGGCAATTGATGAGATGGAAGCTTTTGCGGTGATTTAAGGAAAAGAAAGCCTTTGTGGCAAATGATGAAAGGAACGCCTTCGTGGCACACACAAAAGAAGGACCCTTGTGGCATTTATTTGAAGGGATAGTATGTTTTTCAGAATCTAAAGGGATATTATGTATGGTGAATTCTAAATGGATAATATGTCTGGCGAACTCTGAATGAGCGGTAGGCATGATGAACTCTGAAGGAAAAACCCTTGTGGCGTATTAAGCTACACTTTCAATAAGATAATCTAATGAGTTTTCTTTGTGGAGAGTGACATGTCAGTTGTTGGGGCGGATCTTTCATGGTCTTAAGATAAGAACAGAGAAACTAGAATGCACCAGAGCATGTGGTGAATTCGAAATATGGGTTAAATAGACTTGAAAAACAAATCTGGGTAAATGCTATGTCTGGTAAGTTGAATAAGGTTATCTATCCGTAATTATCATAAGAAAAAGGGATATTCCCCATAAAGAATCAAATTGTATAATTAAAGAATGTATCTTTTAATTGTGTATAAGAGCATGCTTGGATTTCAAAGAAATTATGGCTTAGAGTATGTAAGTAAGAATAACATTATTTTGTTTGTATAGGCATCTGAAATGGGTATGGTTAAGGAATCACAATTGTGTAGGGCGAAGAACATGAGTAATATATCAAGATGTGGAAAGTAAGGCATGATTTCAGAAATTAGGGGTGACATCTATAGTACGAAAAATGACACTCTAGGAAGGTATTCATTAGAGACAAGTTGAAGAAAAAAAAACAATGATGACGAACTTTATTACTAGATGAGAAATATTAAAACGGTTCCGATAAATGGGTGTTTATCTCATTAATTTCTCATGAACTTACCTCTATATTTTATGTTACAGGAATGTTGATTTGGGTCTACGCCAGAAGGGACGATGTAAGACCCTTAACCCGTCTCCGTCGTCGGATCAAGATTACGAAGCATTACTGTACAAAACAGAATATTTAACATCGAAACGTAATTAACATGCAATTTATATATTAACATTTGATAACATAATTGAATTATAGCATAATTACTTTTTTGAGCCAAAAATCGAGTCTTAAAGGCCTTAAAAAATAGTTTGGAAACAATCAGGGACTTATTTGAAACAAATAAAAAATTTTAGGCTAAACTTGAAAATTTTCAAAATAAGGGTCACACGACCATGTGGCCAAGCTGTGTGACATAGCCCAAGTCGTATGAGCATTTGAACTATGGGACACACGGTCGTGTCCCAGCCCGTGTGTCAAACCGTGTAACTCATTGACTTAGGTCACACGGTCGTGTCGCAGGTTGTGTGAAGCATGCACCTAAATTAATATGACACACGGCTGTGTGACAGTCCGTGTGTAGCAAAATTTGCCCCTAAAACAAGCCATTTCAAATTTAATTACTTGCATACCAATGCGCACCATATCTAAGCTATTTCACATGGTTAAAAGTACATTCAAAGGATAAAAAACATGTCAAATTCTCATTCAACCTATGACAAACCAATATGTCATCAATAGACTCTCCAATTCACACTCCAAAACCATTCATGAACTAAGTTACAATATCATATCTCAATCATATATCACGAATACCAAAAGACCATTTCTTTTCAAATTATACCATCAAAACTTACCAATTTAGATAGGCAAAATTAAAATGACCATATTTATAAAAGTTTAAACATATACAACTCAAATCAAACTATATATATACTACTAGACACAAGAAGAGCCAAAATACACTATGTGATCAAACAAGATAAGCACCTATTACATGCCAAAGCACATATATCATTTAATCACTTCAATGAACCAAAAACATGTCAATCAACCATTTCTTTCCTAATTTCAAAAGACCATGCACAATCAGTAACAAAAGATATTAAAACATACCAAAGCTTGGCACAACCCAAAGCATACCAATTTAACATATAACCCTATACATGCCATTTATAAAAATAGGTTAAAACATTCAAAAACCACCAAAACATATCGATGGATAGTGTGATCGTGCTCTGACGATGTTCCCAACTGATCGAGCTTTCCGATGACCTACAAAGAAATGAAATAACTAACATAAGCATTAAGCTTAGTAAGCTCGTATAACATGAACTTAGTCTTACCGAACATACAAAATTTAAACCATTCAAACATGAATCCATTTATATGTCAATTGCACATCTTTCATTTTTATACACACACGTTCAAAAGTTAGAAAATAAATCAATAAAACATATAAATACAACCAATCTTGAACGTGCATAATAAGATTTGCCTTTCAAATTCCATTCAGCACTTAATTCACCATAATCAAATCCTATATCAATTCTTCACAACATTAATTTTCAATTTATAAATTATAACTATGTAACCTTCCATACATATATTCATATTCATTCCATTAATTCTTGATTACCAGATGTACCTAATGAAATAACATCGAATACTTAGAAAATACTCATATATCCATTTTACTCTCTAAACCCACCACAAACATAACTAATTAACATATTTAAAGACTCATGAAATATATAATTACAACAATGCATTTATATTCATCACCGAACTATACTAGTCAAACATTCATCTCATATTCCTATTTGTGATACGAATCTCACCCGAAACATGTTACCTGAATAGTGAATAATTGAAAGATGAGATACCAACTTTTTCGTTGATATCTTTTTCACCTTTTTATTTATATCCTTTTCAACCTTCTTCAATAGATCATTTATACATCATCAACATGGATCAACCTGTTATTGGCACCCGATGCCCGACGGATAAATCGTAACAAAGTTTTGCGCCCAGCCCTAGTCGGATAAACCAATGATAGGTGTGCCCTGCACTAGTCGAATAGATCAACAATGTTTTGCACCCAGCGCTAGTCAGATAAACCGATGATATCAAATGTGTGCCCAACACTAGTTAGATAAACAAACAATCAGTTGCGCCCAATGCTAGTCGGATAAACCGATGATATCAAATGTGTGCCCAGCACTAGTCGAATAAATCGATAATGATTTGTGCCCAGCACTAGCCAGATAAACCGACAAATACATACATAATTACATCATTCCACAATTCTTCAATTCATAATTTAAATCCTTTACATTAATCTTCTATATTAAATTTCTATAACCCACTCCATAACCATCTTCATATATATATTTCCATAACATTACATTTAAAATACTAATCATTTGAATACATATAATTGACTATCAAATTAACTAATAATCAAACTAATTACATAAATAAAGTTCGAGTGTAAGGACTACGAACTTACCTCAACTACAACCGTTGTAAAAACTTAATCGAGAACTAATCCAAAACTTTAGCTTTTTCACGATTTAAGTCCGGTTGTTGTATATCTTAGTCTAAATAGTAATTTAATTCAATTAAACAATTCAAATAAATTAAAATAACTAATTCAAGCCTATAATCCATTTTAAGGTGAATTTACGGAATTACCACTAATATTTTAACTTTTGTGCAATTTAGTCTCTAATCCCAAAACTTGCAAATTCACTATTTTAAACTAAAAATCATGCTAGCTGATATTTAATAGATTCACAAACAGCCCATTTATTCTTCCATTTCACATAATTATCATTAACTTTTACTATTTTTTAAAATAAATCCTTAAACACAAATTCATCAAAAATCACTTAACAAAATAAGTTTATTCAACAACCAAGCTTACTATTATATCAACCAAATTCAAAACACAACCAAACTCATTCTTGGTGAGTCCCTAAACTTTTAACAGTTTTACAAATTGACCTCCGAGTTAGTTAGACTAAGCTAAAAGATCTCAAAAACATAAAATTCATTAAAAACATGGTCAAAATCACTTACCATGCATGAACAAATGTTGACCGAAGCTCTCTAATTCTCTAATGAAGGGTTCTGCTATGGTGAATTAAAGGAAGAAGATGATGACAATGAAATTTGTCATCTTTTGTTTTAAATGTTCAAATACCTATTTACAAAATTAACCTTTAAAAATAAACGCAATATCACCAAATTTCAAGCCACAACCTCCACTATCTAATGGTATGGGATATTTACCATTTAAGCCCACTTGTTTATCTTTCCTTAACTATTTGACAACTTTAACTAATAGAACTTATTTTTGAAGCTTTTATAATTTAATCCTTTTTACTTAATTAACTATTTGAATGTTAAAATTTCTTAACCAAATTTCAATACACCTATATAATTATTCTGTAAATATTTAATAAAAATATTTATGGGCTCAATTTAAAGAAATGAGGTCCCGATACCTTACTTTCTAAAACCACTTGACTTGAGGGATATACCACTTGAACCTAATTATTCATTCAAATAACATAAATTATCAAATCAAAATTTATTATATTACTATATTTGACTCATAAATATTAAATAATAATATTTACGGACTCACTCGTTAGATTTGTGGCCTCGAAACCACTATTTCCGACACTACTGAAAAATGGGTTGTTACAGACGACACCAGAGTTGCACCAAAGAAGTGGCAGAGCGGGCTATTATGCATACAAAGTGAGTTAGTGAGATAAATGTAGTCAAAAACATTACTTAAGATTTTCACCTTAAGATAATGTAATTAAGTTTTGAGGTTTGCTTGGAAGTCTTTGTAATAGCAATTCTTGTACAATAATGGTAATTGTTCATTGTTATATTCAATTGAGATTTTGGGTTGGGAGATTCTAAGTTGTAATGATTTATGAAACTTAGTTATGAGTATTTAAGTAACACCTGAGATTCCAATCCGGTGAATCGGATCGGGTTGAGGGTGTCACAAGAATGATAGCAAATCATTCAACTAAAAAAATCATAAAACTAGAATATCCAAAGATTATGTTTATCCCATTGTTACAAGCAGCGAATGGATAGCATAAGAAGATATTAAAACTACAAATCAAGTTCAACACGAAAGATTATATTCAACACTCCAAACTAAAATATTCAATGGTCAATCACGGGACACAAAGAGATTGTTTCAACTGCCAAAATGATTAGTATATTTGCCTTGAAATATCGGCATAAGGCTTGCAAACCAAATACTAGGTTTCGTTTCGAAAACATAAAAATTAACAATCCTAGATCGATAATGATAATTGAAAATCATCTCATTTTTCCTGCATAATCCACCCAAGCACCAACAGGAGAAACGAACAAACAAAACAGTGCTACTCAAGAAACATGATCTCAAAGTAATGAAACCCTCAAATCAAAGAGATGCATCTTATAGAGGTCACTGCACATGAGTGGAAGCATCGACTGGCCCCCCAAGTTATGCAATCGAGATAAATAAAATACAACACAAGTTGAGTAACAAATCAACACAATTAGTGGAGACATTTGCAATGGTTTTGCAGAAATCAGTGAACTTTTCGTTGCAATGTCACAAGAACTGGAACATGATCAACCGCCATTAAGGCAAACTGTGAAACCAAATTAACAATAGCAATGTAACTTCTTAAGCACCCTTAAACATTGTTGATCTGATAGAACATAATAACAGCAACCTAGATTTTGCAAATTTTATATTATGATCCTTAAAGCAAAGCAAAGCATAATTTTTGCCTTTAGAAGTAGGAACTTCATGGTCGTGCTTTCAGTAATACTCCCTTCTAGAAAAGAAAATAAAAAACAGGAAAACCCCCCCGCAAATATTTCATCGAACTGACCAAAAAAGGGGAAAAAAGAAAAGATTAAAAGAAAACCCAAAGGAGAAAAACGAACCCAACAAACAACCCAGATTAGAGACCATAAACAAAAACCAAAACTATGGATCAAAAAAAAAAATATATTGGAGATGAGAGATGAAGCAAAACTAACTTGTAAAATAAATAGGGAAAGAGAGTGAGCTGCAGAGTGAAACCAGTAAAAGGCCGGCGAAAAAAAAGCTAAAAACTAACTTGTTGAGAGAGATTTACTTTTCTATTAGAAGTAATAAAATTATTAATCATTCTATGTTTGATTCGTGATTGTTTAAGCTTACACTCAAAGCGAAGCGATTTGTGATATGGGAGTAGCGGAGACCTGGACAGAAAGACCCTATGAAGCTTCACTGTTCCCTGGGATTGGCTTTGGACTTTTCCTGCGCAGCTTAGGTGGAAGGCGAAGAAGGCCTCCTTCCGGGGGGGCCCGAGCCATCAGTGAGATACCACTCTAGAAGAGCTAGAATTCTAACCTTGTGTCAGGACCTACAGGCCAAGGGACAGTCTCATCGTTCGATTGAAAACACAAAACACAAATACTTTTTGATAAAAATTTATTATTATAAATATCACAAACCAACATAATTTTTAAATTTGTAATTTTCTTCAACATCAACTGATACAGTACAATGCCCACTACCATAATCTAAATGCATGGTTGATTTTAATCACACCACTAAAAAAACAGTTTTTACCATCAATAGAGCCATAGAAAGGAAGGTTTAGCCCCCGGAAGTACTATAGTTATTTTATTTTTTTATTTTTTAAATTTAGTTATCTTTAAAAAGAATAAACAATCATTAATTGATTATCTAGGACTTGTTTCAAGCAGAAGTCAGGTTGTCTCTTGATTTCGCCTTTGACATTGTACAAATTTCTTAAGTTGAAATGCCTCGAAGCTTATCTCGGTCTCCGTCTCCGTCTCCGTCATACCGGTCTAGGCACAGCCGCCGTAGCCGAAGAGAGCACAGCCGGAGAAGCCGTTCATCCTCTCCACGTCGCCGCAGAAGCCGTTCGCCATCTCATCGACGCCGAAAAAGTCGCTCTCCGACTTCGAGGAGACACCGCCGGCGAACCTCCTTATCTCCTTTGCCCAAATCTCCCTCCCCACCTCCTCCCATCCCTCAAAACAAAAACAATAGGTATCTTTTTTATTTTTCTTTAATTCGAATTTTATTTTTGTTACTTTGAACGAAAGCAAAAACAATAGAGCACAACGTGAAGTCAAATTTTAATAAAATCTAGTATATGGCTAAATCATTGAGCATATTCATATGTAATCGTTTAGTTTTGTTGCTTTGGTTTGTAATTAGGCTTCATCAAGAAGCTGAACTAAAATTATTAGAGGAAGAGACGGCGAAGAGATTGGAGGAAGCAATTCAGAAAAATGTTGAGGAGAGGTTGAATTCGGAGGATGTTAAGTTAGATATAGAGAGACGGGTAGTGGAAGGGCGTAAGAAATTGTTCGATGATGTTTCCACTCAACTCCAAAAAGAAAAGGAATCTGCTCTTGCCGAGGCAAGGCTTAAACAGGTAAGCATCTTCACCCCTGCCTTCTTGTTCTTTTAACTCAAATGTTCTTCCATTTGTATTCTTATATTATTTGGATTTGCATTCTAGACTACAAAATTTAAGCTGATATTAGTGACTTTTTTGGAATAAGAAAGCGTTTGGGAAGAATGTCCCACATAGATATTAGATCCATGGTATGCCTTGATTCATTAAATGAGATTCATCACTTAAAAATTTCTTGGTAAAAGAGTGGTTGGTTAAGTTGGTTTGCTATTTCAAGTTATAATACATACCTATTTTACTTGAACTTGAGGGTGAGAATTGGGTACAAATATGTGTTTGAAATGAGTATATTCGATTTTCTATGTTTTTTCTATGTATTTTGGGTAGAGTGGGTGGGTCTTGGAGATCATATTCCCATATCCATGTCTGGAAATGCATTTGACATGAGTATTGGGCAATAAGTATTTCAAGAAAATTGGAGAGTCAAAGCAACATAGTAGTGTCCTATAAACTTGGTCTTAGATCTCCTATGGCGTTTGGTACTTCTTGTAATTGACGTATTGAGATGATGATGGTGATGGTGGCGATGGGGTTCCTTAGCTCATGTGGTGATTAAGTCAACAAGTAGAAAATTGATGCCTCAAACTAATCTAGAATATAATGTACAAAAACTGTGATTGAGATTTTTGAACAATTTACTTAAAAATTAATTTAATAAGCAATTAAAGCAAATAAAAGAATAGAGATAAAAGATCAAATACTATTGATTTATGGAGGTTCAATCTCGTGCCTATGTCCTCTTCTTTAGTCTCATTTGCCAAGAAGTTTCTAATTTGCTATCTTGAATTGATACTTTTAAAGGACGAAGGATATTTTCATAATTCCTATCTTTTATCTAGGTTAAGATAGCAACCTCTTCTATCTTTTCAAAGCTAAGATGTATCTTCTCTACTTTTAACGGCCTAAGTTGAAACCTCCTCTTTATAATAAAGATGTTTGTGTAAACAAGATGAATCTCTAATAGGCTAGATGTTTGTAAGGTTGAGCTCAACAAAGAGAAACTATATATAAGGTGTTTTTATACAGGAATGAAAAGAACGACATGAAATTAAGTTTAGATAGTGAACTTGAAAACTTTGTGAGAGATAATGATATTGCTTTGATCTTTCTCTCTTGGTGTTTCATACTCCTGGAAATGTGGGAGACCCTTATTTAATGCATGGAACATCGAAGTATATGAGTCATTGATATGCAGTCATGTATTTGCTAGAGATAAAACACATTGTAAGTGAATTTATTTTTAAACGGATTTAAGGTCATTCAACCCAGGTCCAATCCAGTGTACTCCCAAGTCCAGACCAGACATCTCTATCTCTACTTAGAAATCCAACTAGCTCCGATAGTTAAGAAAATCTATCTCCCACTGATAGTATCTTAGACAAAATAATAATCTTCACATAAGTTACTTGCTCATTTTAACCCCTTGTAGTAGGGGCATATTTAGATTACTAACTATGAAAAGTTTTCTTCCCTCACACAAAAGACCATTGTATGTTTCTATCAGTTTAACTCGGGTAATCAGGGAACCATATTTGTTTTACATTGCTTTACATGCACAAAAATTTTGTGGACAATATATTGCAGAAGAAGTGAATAATGTGTTTGCTTCCAATGATAATCAGTTTGATTGGTTACATTAACTTAAAGTTTAATTAAATTATAAGACTATAGCCTAATGCTTCTTTCTTCAATTTGTTAGTAGGGTGCTATTGTGCTTCTAATGCTGTTATTTATATTTGATGTTTCGATGTTGATTCCCTTTTTATCTTGAAGATTTGAATTTCAATTTTAGGAATCCAGATTGTTTTCCATGTGAAGTTCTAGGAGAAGTGGATCTGGTTACTATTGCTTGAACCAGATGTGTTACCCGTGCCTAACTAACTTTCTCTATAAATTTATATTTGTCCTTGTGTCACATTTTGGTCCCCGTCTTGTTTTGATACGATATCAACAATTTGGGCAGGAACAAGCACGGAGAGAGAGAGAAGAGCTGGATAAGATGCTTGAAGAGAACAAGCGGAGGGTGGAAGAGGCTCAGAGACGAGAAGCATTGGAGCAACAAAGGAAAGAGGAGGAAAGATACCGGGAGTTGGAGATGATTCAAAGGCAAAAGGAAGAGGCTGCACGGAGGAAAAAGCTTGAAGAGGAAGAAGAACATGCAAAGCAGATGAAGTTGGGTAAGAATAAGTCCAGGACAAAGGTTCCATTCGGAATTGGGTTATAACAAAAACATGTACCATATCACGGTATTGTATCGATCTTCAATCTTTTATGTTTCATTGGCACTTCTGTACCAAGCCCCAATGCCCTTGTTCTCTTCTATACCTTGAGTACGATATTTGATTTACAAGAAAAGGAACTAAAACCTACTTCCTTGGAAAACTGGAAGTGAATTTCTTATGGTTGGTTGGTAAGCTATTTGCCGAGAAAATCAATTGCAAGGATTATGTTTTTCCTTTGGATTTAGGTTGTTTGCTTCACTTTCATGAGTTTTGCAGGAAATTCACTTTTGGGTGTTCTAATGTTAGCTTCTTAAAAAGAGTCCATAGTGAGCTATTGCTTCTGAAAATACAAGTATTGTTCTCTTCTATACCTGTTTTTTTTTTTTTTTTTGAATGAAGCAGGTAACATGTTAAATTATTGTATGTCTTGTAACTTTGTAATATTTTCGGTATACTACTTAATTTCTTACTACATTAGAAATTATTGAAATCTTACCAATTTATTCTTTTCTATTTACAAAATTTTTGAATTCCTTCTAACATTGTAAAAATTTTAGAAATTTATTTACTTTTTTCCAACTTAATTTATTGAAATTCTTACAAAATTTAATCTCGAAAAACTTTATGATAGACTTAATATATTATTTGGCACATGAGTTTGACATTTTCTCTAATGTGGTACTCGTGACTTTTATGTCCAATATTTGTATTCGATGAAAATGCTATAAATTTAGGTATTGTTTAATTCAGATTTTAGGACTATTTTGATGAAAATTAATAATTAATAAGTAATCTTAGCAATTATCTTTAATCATATCAACTTTAAAGCCTAACAAAAAAAAATCACAATCATCAAATTATATTGAACAAATTAAGTATAACATTAAACAAATTTATAATTAATATTATTAGTTTTGATGAATGATGAAATTCATTAATCTAATAATGGAGTTAAATTGCTACAAAAGAATAGAAAAAAAACACTATATAGTGACTTTAAGCTATACAAATAAATTAATAGGATCAGTTTTATTGATTGATTTTCCTCCTTAACGAGTCTGCACAATCTCTTTAATCTACACTAAGATAACGTGTTCAATCAAGAAAGATGCACCAAAATAGCTCTTTTTCCTCTATCTCCATATCACATACAAATATACACTCACAACAAGCTTGAATATAACAAAAAGCAAGGAATTTTCTTTAAGTTTCAATATTGCCCAAGCTAACTTTTGCCTTCAAGTTCCCACAACCCTATGAATGGAGCAAAGACACAAAATTGACTGCCACACCTTCCTTGAAAAACTGCACTCAAAAAAAATGTGATTACGTCTTTCTACAGCATCTATATAGAAAAAGCAACAACTATCAACTAAAATCCCAAAAGCAAGGAAGTGATCTCGAGTTGGGAGCCTATTAAGAATGACCATCCAAGCAATCCAAAGATACCCCTCTCCTACAAGCAAGATACGAATAAGTTACAAAAAACAAGCTTGATTTCATTCTACTATATTTTTTAGTCCTAAGCCCTCCTCATATTAGGTAAACAAATTGCCTTCCAACAAACACAAGCCCCTCGACCCAAGCCAACTTTCCCTTTCCAAAAGAAGCTAAGACAAAATTGACAAACCTTCTTAAGAACAATCTTATGCATTAGAAATTGACGAATCCAATAAGCTTCCACACTAAAGATCATAGCCTTAATGAGTTGTAGTCTACCAGCATAACTCAAGTGCTTAGTAGACCACCCTTGAATCTTGTCTAGAATCCTATTAGTTAAATCAGCACAGTTAGACCGAGACAACTTTCGAGAAATAAGAGGAACACCAAGGTACCTCATTGGCAGCCTACCAACTTTAAACCCTATACAAGTAGTCATGAAAACCAACTCCTTTTGAGGCACCTCAGCAACAAACAATTCACTTTTGGAGGCGTTGAGTTGCAACCTAGAAACTAAGTAAAACTGCTAAAGAACACAATAAACACCAGCCATTGAATCAACAGTACCCTTAGAAAAAATAAGAAGATTAGCAACAAACATGAGATGTGTCAACAACACTCGAAGGCACTTAAGATGATCCTTGAAGACATCATTTATTGTAGCAACATCCAATAATTTGGATAACACATTCATTGCAAGCACAAAGAGGTAAGGACAAAGAGGATCTCCCTGCCTAATACCTCTCCTCCCTCGAAAAAACTCCACAAGGCTTCCATTAAGGGAGACAAAGAACCGAGGAGTAGTTAAGCAAACTTCAGTCCACTTCAAGAACTTTCCAAGGAACCCTTGAGCTCTAAGTATTGAAAGCAAAAAGGCCCAGTGCAAATAATCAAACGTCTTTTGAAGATCAACCTTCAAGGCACATCTAGGAGAAATATGTCTTCTACCATACCCTCGCATTAGCTCATGAGCCAATATGGTATTATCAGTGATACTACGCCCTCTAAAAAGGCACACTGACTATTAGAAATCAAAGCAGAAAGAAAAAGAGTCATTCTATTAACCAAAACCTTGGTGATGCACTTATAAATTGCGCTGCAACAAGAAATAGGCCGAAAATCCTTTATATAGCCAGGATTAATCACACTTGGGAACCAATGAAATTGAAGTAGCATTAAAGGCAGTCAAAAGAGTGGAGGATGCAAAAAAAAAAATACTGAACAACCTTAAAAAAGTTAGGCCCCACTATACTCCAAGCAGATTTGAAGAAGAAAGTCATGAAACTGTCAAGACCAGGGGCTTTCTCATTCCCTTGCCCAAAAATAGTTACATTTATCTCCTTATTGGTAATAGGGATATTCAACACACGATGAGCATTGTTAAACAGTTTAGGTAGTAACTCCTGAAGTAAAAAATCTAGGCACTCAACAACATTGGAATCAACTGTACCGAGAAGATTCTGACAAAACCCCAAAACCACTGCAGAAATTTGATCAAAAGATTCCAACCGATTACCAGCTACAACAAAAAGAAAAGTAACAATGTGCTTATTCTTCTTCACTGCAACAGTACTATGAAAAAATTTAGTGTTTTGATCCCCCTCCTAATCCACAACACCGAGCTTTTTGCAGATAAAAACATGACTCAGCCTCTTGCAAAACCAAAAGGCCAGCTCTCACCTGACCAATAGGACCATTTCTAACTAGATCATCCCATAACAAAGCAACCTGAAAACTCTCCAGCTCTTCAGCCTTAGCCTTAACTCAAGCAGAAATATTACCAAAAGCCTCAGTATTGAGCATCTTCAAGACAGACTTAAGTCTCTTACTTGGTAAGTAACTTCAACATAAGATCACCTACCATAGTAGGCTGCCAAGATTCAGCAACAAGCTGCAGAAACTTATCATGCTTAACCCAAAAATTAAAGAATCAAAAAGGATTTAGTAAGGATTGTACAGGCCGCTCCAACCAGACAATAGAAGTACAATGATCCGAACAACCAAGAGTAGCAAACTCAACCCATGAATGAGGCAAAAACCTCAACCAAGCTGCATTAACAAGAACTCTTTCAAGCTTCTTCACAATCGGCCTATCCAATTTATGATTAGACAAAGTTAAAACATGACCAAAATAAGCATAACCAAAATAAACATGACCAAAATAAGCATGGCCAAAATAAACATGACCAAAATAAGCTTGAAAATCCTTCATATCAATAGTAAAAGATTGAAAACTATCAAAAGAAGAACTCTTTTGATCTGTCGTAATTCGGTGTAGTAGATTATACACTTTAGGAGCTTGAAATTAAACATTATCATTAGGATTTAATTATTTTTTAGTAAGTTTTATTAAGTTCAATAAAATGTGCAAATTGAGTCTTTTATTGACCTTGGGGACCGAATGAGACCTAAGGGTGAGCTAATGAACTTTATAAGTGTGCAGTAGACTATTAGAAGGCATATTAAACAAATACTGGCTACTATGTCACAACACGAAATGATCAATGTCGTAACATTGGGACACTGGTCCTGGTGTCACGACATACCCCTGAAGATATTCCAAAAGGAGTATACTGATTCCTATGTTGCGATACAGGTCCTGGTGTGTTGCGACATCGACTCTAGACAGGAATTAAACACGAGCCAGGGGGTGTTTTCTGCATGATCAAACTTTAAGCTTGAGAACGTTAGCTAACCTAGGGTTAAGGACGACAACCACCTAAGATTTATAAATAGGCTCCTTTGTCACACGTAAAAGAGACCATTCACTTAGCTTATAATTAGTCTTTTAAATTCAGTTTAGTTCTCTCTTTTCTTACGCTAGAGTTATTTCTATTTGTTCTTTGTTCTATTTGGAGAGATCTGAATTGTGGAGACAATCAAACCTTGTAGATTCGCGATCAATCTTAATACAACCAGACTCCTTCATGAACTCTATATTGTCGATTTATTTAGCATGCTTTCTATTTATATTGATGTTATATTGTCTATGCAGACCATGAGGAACTAATCCATCTATGGGGGATTAGCGAGTGGAGGGATGATTTTTTAACTATTTTGTAGGGATACTGAACGGATCATCTATTTGGAAAAGGAAGAACGTAAAACAAACCCTATGTCTGACAACCTTGGGAAGTTATCAAGGTAGGAATTAACCCAAAATTGGTATGGCCAATCCGTGAACACCTTCACATTAAACCAGTATGGACTGTGAGGTCGGAAGACAAGTAGTCCTTGCCGACTCATTGTTCAAGTGGAAGATCGAAATATCCTACTGGGATAGCGACTAGTTGATTGATGAAGAACCCGAAATGACAGTTGATGGGGATTACCGAAGCAAGCTAATCACCCATAATTAGATTCGATTATTTATATTCTTCAATATCTTGAATTTTATTTCTTTATGATATTTTATTTTTTATTCATAAAAACCATAAAAACTCCTTCTTACCTTTGCTCTCATTATATAACTGACTTAAATTACTAATTAGATCTTTTCGTGTTTAGGTTAAAATCGATCTAGCACCCACCTCCCTTCGGTACGATCCTCGAAGTAGTCACGTACTCCGTTGTAACTATATTACAACTAGACCCGTACACTTGCAGATATCGAATCATTTTTATATCTTTTACTGTAGTATTAACACTGTGGACATTAGTACGTTAGGAGGCGATCAAGTTATTGGCCCCGTTGCCAGGGAGGCAACATCATCAGTTTGATTTTAATTTTTGCACTCAGAAAGAATAATTAGAAAATTTTTAAGTCATAGATACGATCTTTAATTTATTTAACTAACTAACTTTACTATTACTCATTTTTTTAAGAAGACCGTAGTGCACATCATGAATCAAAACTACAACTAAAGGAGACCGATGGTCTAGGAATTTTCCAGATACTAAACAGTATTGGAAAAATATATGTAGACAGGACTTATGATCACCTAACAAGCCTCAATCAAGCTAGGCAACTAATAAGCATGAGCCTTGAGCTGCGAGTATCTTGGAACGTTCAGACATTACAGGAACCATTCAAGAAAACTATCTATAACAAAATGGACAAATTAAAAATGCCACAAATACAGAATCCAAGTCTGGTGGTTCAAAATTCCTTACCAATCATCACCTCAAATACCCTGAACAACCATTTCTGGTCGATGAGATGGGCAGAAACATCATAAGTAATGAGTATGAACCGCAATTCTCAACCTTCATCCAAAGAGAAGATGTTAAGCAGAAATAAAAGTGGTTATGCGATTACGTAATACTACCAATAATTAATAGCTATGATTTAAAGAAAGAGCTGTCAGTTGTGAAGGCAAGTCGGAAAGGCAAGTTCAAGGAAAGAGACAATCGCAGACGAATAGAATGGCATGATGGGTGTTGGACGAATACAGACAGAGATAATCTACAAGGAACATCATCGTGTACATTGACTAAGCCGACGGACGAGTCCGGTAGCAAAACCTAACTTTTTTTTCTTAAAACCTCTTACTAACTGTACTAAATTGTATATTTCGCTAACCAATTCTTTAAAATACTACAGGTAGATCAAATTCAAAAATTTTTAAAGTACTTGCAAGCACTCTGAAGAGAAAAAATTTGGGAAATTGGCATCAACGTCGCAACACGGGCATTCCGTGTCGCAACACAACGGACAGAAGCAAAGAAACAAAAAAATCACATCAATGTCTCAACACTATTGTCCTGTTTCGTGACATGGTAGACATTATCCAAAATTTTCAAAACTACAGAGTTTGTTGCAACACTGAACCCCGGTGTCACTACATGGGCGATCTGCTAAGGATGTCGCGACACGAAAGCCCTGTATCGCGACATCGCTGCAATTTTAAACATCCCCAATCACGCAACCCAGCATTTTAACCCCTAAAATATCCAGATTTTAACCCTAGAAACACTAATTTTAAACATAAAAATACCCCATTAAGTTAATCCAACCTAGTTTTAACATCCCAACTTTTCCAAAACCTCTAATTTCAAAAACCCTTTTTTCCACCAAAAACCTAGGTTTTCAATCCTTCATCCCTAATTCCAAAGCCACATCGGATGAAGCTTTCAACTATCAAAGAGGAAGTGCATACAAGTCCACAGAGGTTGAGATTAAGTGTTTTCGACTCTATTTTATTGTTCCATTGATTACTGTTCATCTATCTTTCTGTTAGAAACATTGTTTATAAAATGCCTCTGCATAAAAATAAGAGAACGACTGTTTCTGACACCAGACATTTCAGACTCCGTTAGATTTCATCATTTGAATGTCGAAAAATATTTTCTCGAGTTAAAAGGGAGACCTTTCATTCAGGAATGAGAGTTCAAACCCTCTATGGCCTACTGTAAGGAAATCTAGACTTTAGTTCAATATCAGCACTGGGAACGGTTATGTATCATTCCCAAAGAAAATGTTGTTATCCTAATAGTTCATGAATTTTATGCTTCTCTTAAGCATCAAATAGTTCGAGATGGTGCTGGGGCATATGTGACTATTGTTACAGTCCGAGGGGTTCCCTTATTCCCTAGTGATATTTGTGAGTTTTATGACATTCCGTTATATGAAAAAGATTTCATTGATGGAGTAGATTTGGATAGATTGCAAAATATTGATATGGATAATGTTATAAAATATCTGAAACAAGGTAGGGGTAGATGAAACTATAGGTCAGATTCGAGTATGCCGACTAATTTCAATCAAGCAATTATGTTCCCGGTCACCAAAATGTGGATTCAATTCACTGGAACCAAAATTGCACCCGCATTAAATTTCTCTAATGTTAATGTTTTTTTAGCTGTTTTGTTGTATGATATTTTGTAGCGTAAACAGATTTGTGCAGGATGTTAAATTTTTTTAGTAATGAAAAGATGCGTCCAGAGTTAGAAATCTGAACTCTTCTTGCCTCACCTAGTGACAGCATTATGCCGAAGGGCGAGTGTGGCAATCAGTGAAAATAAATAGTTCATGAAGCCAACAAAAAGCATAATTAAAGACACATTATACATACAATTCGTTGAGCCTTAGCGAGAGCAAATCACTGAATGGAAACAAATGAGGAAAGAAAATATGGATGTTTTGGCATCGCTCATAGAACAAACAAAAGCCCGAAGAGGAGCTAAACAGAGCACAGGGACAAAGCTTGATGGAATGATTTGATGGATGCAAACGACAGGATCGGTTCTATAGGATTTTGCACGAATGAATGGATTACGAGCCCCAAACTATCCACCTGAACTATTCAATGCAGCACCAACCCATCATGATAAAGGAATGAGTTGTGAAGGGGAGGATTCCGAAGATGGAGGGGATGCTCAAAATCCCCTAGGAACAGAAGATGAATATGAAGCGACTTTCTAACCGCAATTTTTTACACTGAATAGTCCCGTTATATGAAGCCCAACCAACCATGCACCTTCAACGGGCAGGAGCTCTCACTAAGAATCTACATTGGGAAAAGGAAAAGCCCTGATGGAAAGGAGGCGGTTGCCATAGTGGGGCAATGAAGAGGATGATTGAACTTTGTTAAAATTTTTTTTAAATACTTGTAATAATTTTTAGATGATTTTGAGTTAAACTTGGTAGGAGTAGGATTAATAATAGATTCTTAGTTATGTTGCAATTTATTTAAGTTTTCTATGTAGGAACCCAACACGAAGGAGACACAAACAATTCGAGCTTTACACTATCAAAGGAGGAAACACCTACCATTAGTAGTTAGAGAAACCATGATCAATCGGGTAATTTCTTTCCTTATCTTTTTATGGGTTGCACATTGAGGACAATGTGTTGGCTAAAGTGTGAGGGGTAACATTGAAAATTTGTTTTAAATTTTTACGTTTTTCTTTGATTTTTCATGTCTTTTGTATGCTTGAGCTTGTAGAAATACAAGTGATTGGTTAAGAGTATATACAAAGGTTGTTTATGTTTATAAATTAATTTGGCTTGATGATAGGTGATTTTAAAATTTTGATTATTAGACTACTACGTTCTATATATTACACTGTAGATAAGCATTAAGCAACTGACTGTACCAAATGATATAAACGTTACAAGGAAACAAGCATGCTAGTATGAATGATAAATGGTTGAACTTGAGTTTGTTTGATTGATTAAATTTGTACATATTAGGATATTAAGGGATGACCTAAGGCATTGTTTGGAAAACATCCAGAGCTAAAAAACTGACCTATTTGTGTTTCACGTTTAGTACCAATTTTTTTAGCTTGTTGACACTTCTTGAGGAACCTCATTACAAACCCCGAGCCTGAATCATTAATTTGTATTTACCCTTTTTCTTTGGTCGTGCACTTCACGACTATAAATGTCTGACCATGCGTATTGAGGGTTAAGTAGATACATCAACGCGAAGTTTGCAAAATAGAGAGAAATAGGAAAGATTAGTGTGAAATGGGAACTATAAGTTAGCCTAAAAGTGCAAAACAAAATAAAAGGTCAAAAAGAAAATCAGTACGAGTAGAGAAAGTCTTGAAATAGTAAAAAAAGCACTGGTGAGTGAGATAAGCTGAAAAAGAAAGTGACATAGTCATAAAAGGAAGAAAAACTTGTTCATGACTGCACAAGAAACTTGTAAGCTAGTCGTAGTTATTATATCATGCTATGATTTCCTATGTGGAGAAAAAAGGAAGGTGAGAGAAGGAAAAATAAGGCGGTGAGCGGGTAAGGGTCACTAAGGGGGAAGAATAGGGATTGATACGATGTGCCAAACTATTTTCGTGTTTGTAAACAAATTGATGCTTACTATTTTTGAATTCCATACCTGTCCTAAGCTTCAAAATGTTACAAGCCGATAAGTCCTATTTGACCTAAATATCCTTATGCATGAATGGACATTACATTAAACAATCATATAAACAACTATTTGTATTTTGCTCAGAATCAAATTACTTGTATGATTTATTGATGAATCTTTACAGGTGAGACCCTTAGTGTTTGTATACTTTGTAATTTATTGAACTTAGATGTTTGTAGTCAAAAGTGGTAAGTCAATTATTCATCATGTTAAAGTTACTAGTGAATATGAAACACTTAGTCATGTGCTCCAAATTCAGTACTTGTATGATATCTGCTCAAGGGACGTCTTTTGTTTCTAGTCTTTGTTCATGTTGCTTGAGGACAAGTAATGACTTAAGTGTGAGGGAGTTTGATATGCCGTAATTTGGTGTAGAAAATTAAACTAGTTTTCATACTTTAGGAGCTTGAAATTAACCATTATCATTAGGTTTTAATTATGTTTTAGTAAGTTTTGTTAAGTTCAATAAAATGTGCAAATTGAGTCTTTTATTGACATTGGGGGTCGAATGAGGCCTAAGGGTAAGCTAATGCACTTTATAAGTATGCAAGAGACTGTTAGAAGGCATACTAAATAGATACTGGTCTTTATGTGGCGACGCAGAATGATTGATGTCGCAATATAAGAGTAGAATAGAGAAATCACAAAACTGCCTTCGTTGTCATGACACAGTGTAACACCCCTAACCCGTATCTGTCACCGGAACAAGATTATAGAGTATTACCAAAATAAACAGATCAAATACAAACATTCCATATTATTTAACATTCATTCATATATTATTCATAAAGTCCCTTATATGAGTCCTCGAGACCCAAAACATGCATTAGAAACAAGTCGGGACTAAACTGGGTACTTAGAAAATTTTTTGTGAAATTTTAAAATTTTTCCTTGGTGTAAGGAACACACGCCCATGTGGTCAGGTCGTCCACACGGGCGTGTGGGCATTCAAAATAGGGCACACGACCATGTCCCAACCCATGTTTGTACCTGTGCAACTCTCTGACTTGGGTCACATGGCCAAGTCACACACCCATGTACTAAGCCGTGTGTCGATGCAGAGGTCACATGGCCAAGCCACACGTCCTTGTGCCAGGCCGTGTGAAAAATCCTGAGCATTCTGTTTTGAAATTTTAAGATGCAGGGGACACACGGCCAAGCAACATGCCCATGTACTAGACTATGTGTCACACACGGCTGAGACACACGCCCGTGTCTTTGCCCTTGTGGATGAAAATAGGCCTTTTCCAAGGCCAGATTTCTCACCCAATTTGTCTTCCACCTACATCAAGACTTTAATACATTCACCAACCAATTCAAGACATTAAAACCAGGCCAAAACTAAGTCTTATGAATGACATATTATCACATATGTTCAAGTGTTCAAACTTACCAAATACACATATGTGCATATAGGCATATTTTACCAATTATGCTATATCAAACCAGTCATCAATAGGTTTATAAACTTTCCACCATTTAACCATTTCAAACTCACACATCAAACATGTTTAGGCCATATATTTACATATCAAAATATACCAAACACAAGCCATACCAGTGGCTAATTTCAACTAAATATTTATATGCCATCCATTTGGCCAATTTAACCTATACATGTCATTATATCCAAAAGAAATTTTGCTATTTATACCAAAACAAGCTGAAAGATAGTGTGATGTTGCTCTGACCCGCATCCAACCTTTACGAGCTTCCGAATACTATAAAATAGAGGAAATGCACAAGTTAAGCATTTAATGCTTAGTAAGTTCGTATAACGGGAAATTAACTTACCATTCATTTTCATTAAAATAAACATATAAGATGCATCCAAGCAATTTGGCTAATAGCCTAAACACACAACTTCATCAAACATGTTAGTCATTTACTTCACATGAATTTCAAGAATTGTGTATGAGCTCATCAATACCAAATTTCCATGTATTTCATGTATATACAAGTAATAATTCATTTTGAATTCATTTATTTTCTTCTATTAGGGTTTTACCCATTGAATAATTTAAAATATCGATGGATACCTAGGTAGTACACATAAAGTGTACAAATCTATACTTTGTCAATTCATATTTAGGAATGCTCATACGAGCACATAAACGGGAAGCCCTTTCTTGAGCTATATAACGAGAAGCTCATATAAGCCATGTAACGAGAAGCTTATCCAGGTTGTCTAAGGGGAAGCTCATAAGAGCCAATAACGGGTAGCTCTGAAGAGCCATTAACGGGAAGCTCTGGATAGCTATATATCGGGAAATTCAAGCGAGCCATATCAGCTCACAAAGAGCCTTTAATCGGGAAGCTTACAAAGAGCCATATAACGAGACACTTATAAAAGCTGTGGTGTATCTATGACACATGCATAATCACAACCGATCGGGATGCTCCGAAGAGCTATTATCAGGAAGCTTGTAGGAACCATATAACGGGAAGCTCGAGAGGGCTAATATCAGGTCAATCTTTCGAGCTATGGTGTGTCTACAACATATGCAGGACTACAACCGATTCGGGAACCCTGTATCCATCGAATCTTATTTATTTTAAATGGAACTTAATATTTATCAAACATTGTCGAATATGTGATCAATTTCATATACATGGCATTTACACAATTCAAATATGTAACATTCAATTTAAACATATAAATATGCAATTTAGTTATACGAACTTACCTTGACAAGTGTTCATTGATTTGTTGACTACTAATCTGACACTTTCTCTTTTCCTCGATCTAATTTCGTATTTTGTCTATCCGGATCTATATGAGTAAATTTAGTTCAATTTAATACAATTCATAATCAATTCAATTCAATTCACATCCTAGAAAAAATTACCATTTTGCCCCTATACTTTTAATTAATGATGATTTCGTCCCTAGGCTCGGAAAATAAAATTCATGCAATTTAATCCTTATTTCAAGCCTAACCAATTTCTGCATGTAACATTTGCAGCCCAAGTAATTCATAAAATTTAGAATTTTTCCATGAATTTTACATCTTTACAATTTAGTCCCTAAATCACAATTTCATCAAAATTCACTTTACAAAAGTTATTTATCTATCAACAACCTTTCATTTTCTATCATAAATTTCATAATTCATGAATATTCAACCATGGAAAAACCCTAGTACTTTGATAAATTTACAAATTAATCCCCGAGATAGCTAGATTAAGCTATTATGATCTCGAAAATATAAAAATTACTAAAAAACAGGACTTGAATACTCACCTAATTAGGCCAAATAAGTTTTATCTTTCTTCAATTCTCCATGGCTAGGGTTTCCATATTTTTTTAGGAAAAATGATGATAAAATGATAATATTTTCTTTATTTTATTATTTATCATCTTTATTTTTTCATCTTTCCAATTTTATCCTTTTCTTTTTCTAATTTTCCATGGATGAATCATCAAACTTATCTACTAACTTCTCTTAAAGGTCTATTTGTCATATAAGGACATCAAATTTTGAATTACATAGCTATTTGATCCTTTTAGCTACTAGAATTCAACTTTTGCATTTTATGCAATTTGGTCCTTTTATCAATTAATCATGTAATTGGTAAAATTTTCTTAACAAAATTTTTATATAATATTTCTATTACACGATACACCATAATATAAATTTAAAATAATTTTTCTAACGGGCTCAGATTTGTGGTCTCGAAACCACTATTCTAATTTCACTAAAAATGGGCTGTTACACACAGACTAAGGGTGTCGCGACATACCCTTGAAGATATTCCAAAAGGAGTATATTGACTCCTGTGTCATGACACAGGTCTTGGTGTGTCGCGACATCGACTCTAGACGGGAATTAAACATGAGCCAAGGGGCATTTTGGTCTGCATAATCAAACTTAAAGCTTGAGAACATCAGCTAACCTAGGGTTAAAAACGACGACCACCTGAGATCTATAAATATGCTCCTTTGTCACATGTAGAAGAGACCATTCACTTAGCTTAGAATTAGTCTTTCAAATTCAGTTTAGTTCTCTCTTTTCTTAGGTTAGATTTATTTATATTTTTTCTTTGATCTATTTGGAAATATATAAATTGTGGAGACAATCAAACCTTGTGGATTCGTGATCAATCTTAATACAATTAGGCTTCTATATTGTCGATTTATTTAGTATGCTTTCTCTTTATATCGATGTTATATTGTTTATGTAGACCATGATGAACTAATTCCTCTGTGGGGGATTAGCGAGTGGAGGGATGCTTTGTTAACCATTCTTTACGGATACTTAACGGATCATCTATTTGGGAAAGGAAGAACGTAAAACAAACCCTAGGCTTAACAACCCTAGAAAGTCATCAAGGTGGGAATTAACCCAAATGGCCCATCCGTGAACACCTTCACCCTAAACCGATATGGACTGTGAAGTCGGAAGACAAGTAGTCCTTGTCGACTCATTGTTCGAGTGGAAGACCGGAAGATCTTGCTGGGATAACGACTAGTTGATTGACGAGGAACCCGAAGTGACAATTGACAGGGATTACTAAAGCGAACTAATCACCCATAATCAGATTCACCTTATTTAGTATCAACATGGCTGAATGATTCTTGAAGAAGTATTTTCTACCCAATAAAAATGCCAAGCTTAGAAGTGAAATTGCCTCATTTTAGCAATTTGACGAAGAATCTCTCTATAATGCATGGGAGCGATTCAAGGAGCTACTGTAGAAATATCCTCACCATGGCATTTCTTACTGTATTCAGTTAGAGACATTTTATAATGGTCCCAATGCACATACAAGATTGGTTGTTGACGCTTCAACCAATAGAGTTTTTCTTTCAAACTTGTACAACGAAGCTTATGAGATCCTTGAAACAACTATCAGTGACCGACTAATCGAGTAAACAAAAGAAGAAAAGTGGTCAGAGTTTACGAAGTTGATACACTTATGTCTTTGGCAGCCCAGGTATCTTTTGTGAATTCCAAGCTTAAGAACTTTACTACTAACGATTTTAATGCTAACATGTCAGGTCAGCAGCCAAGCTAGTTTGAAAACATCTCTTGTATTTGTTGCGGAGATGGTTATATGCTTGAAAATTACCCATCATACCCAGAATCCATCTACTACATGGGTAACTAAAATCAAAATAGAAGTGGGCTAAGACCGGAATAAAATTATTACAATTCTTCATGGCAAAATCATCCAAATTTCTCATAGAGCAACCAAGAGGTTGTTCTAGCAAATCATATATGCAAACCTAACCAAACCAACCGTAAGGGCTTCCTCAACAAGTTTAGGAGCCTCCACCCATTGAACCTTTGAACAACCTTGAAGATTTGCTGAAGGCATACATGACAAAGAGTGATGTCATGATTCAAAGCCAAGCAGCGATGTTGAAGAACTTGGAGAACCACATGGGACAGCTAAGCAACGAGCTCAAAAGGAGAGTAATGTTTAGAAGATTTTTTTTTATCAAAAAGGAGGAGTAGAGAAGTAGAGCTAGCGATAGAGAAAGTTGTGTGTTGGTTGTTGGTGCTCCTAATGATGAGAGTTAATGTTTACTTTGATTTATTCATAATTTATTTTGAATATTTTAGTTTTATTTATTGGAATCTTTGTAATGATGAACTATTCTAATAGATGGTTATTTTTACTTTGGTTGTACAAACTCTTATCCTTCTTCTTACTTAGATATAATTCTAGTATTTGATTGTTGATGCACATATTTAAAAGGTATTGATGGTTTATTTAGTTGTTTATGTTTTAAGTTTAGTTTGATGGATTAAGGGGATTGTACTAAGGGGGAGCATGCATATCTTGTTACTTTTGTACTTCTTCCTCATTGTTTGGTTTTGTTCAAAATATTGCCAATGGGGAGATTGTTGAGGCAAGTTTTTTTTTTTTTGAAGTTTTTGCATAATGCCAATGTTAGTGGTCATTGCGACTAACACTACAACAGGCTGATTAAGCCATGTTTAGAGTTGGCAAATTTCAAAAGAAAATATGATAGCCTAGCTATGAACACCAATCTATTTGAAGCAACATATCTTAAGGATTGGATTGGACCAAACAATCAGATTTCTTGAATTATGGAGATTGGATTAGGACGACATTGAAGACTTATCGCAATTGATCCTACTTTATCTTGGACTTTATTATTATACTGTATATGCTATTTTAGCTGCAACTTAATAGGCGAAATTTATCGCAATTGATCTAGCATGTTAGCATGCCCCAAAATCTTATATATTTGAGAGACTTGTATATGTTTTGTACCGAGAGTTGAGAGATCTTATTTGTTTATTAAGGAACTTGTATTTCAAAAGTGCATTTGAGATTGTAAACATATTTGCTGCTTGGTACAGAAGTAAGGGCCCTATACCAGAGTGTGATAGGAATTAAATCACTTGTTGTATTGTGTTGAAAGATGGTGGGTTTACTCGTTGAGCTGGGCTTCATAGACAACTTGTGTTCTTGTCACAGTGCTACCTTCAGTGGACTCTGTAGTCATCACTTCTATTCAGCCACTTTGTTTTCTTAGCATTTAACAACTGTAGGTTCCAGGAAAGTCAATTTTGATGTTAGTTTTATTAGCCAATACTGTAAGATGGGGGTGTGTATTGTTTTTAGGGATTTTGAAGGCTTTGTCGTGGGAGCAACAACATTGAAGCTGCCGAATGTTACTCACTCCGTTATTGCTGAAGCTCTTGCAGCTGTCAAAGCCATCGAGATTGCCATGGAGATAGGATATTCCCATATTTTCTTGGAAAGTGACCGTTAACTCTAGTGAAAGGGTTGCCCAATAATGAAGAAGAATTTTCAGAGGTAGAACCTATTTTCCACCCTGCCAAATCCTTGCTACGACAACTTACAGAGGTAAAGATTGGCCATACGCGACGGGATGGAAACAAAGCAACCCATGAACTAGCAAAGCATAACCTCTGCATTTACGAAGCCATCTTGACCAGGGGCAAAATCAAAAAAAAATGTGTGAGAGAGAGATTGAGTTGTATATTTTTATGAAAGTTAAAATATTATTTCGCTATTATATTGCTATATAGTTTTTATAATTTTTTGAATCACTAAATTAAAATATAACTTTTTAGGGTCAAATTATGATTTTAACATTTATTAACTTAGAACTTTATAAATTTTCAAAGATTAAAAATATAATTTTTCATTTTAGGGAGTTAAGGCAGCTGCCCCCTCTCCCTTCGCCCAGAAATTGTCAATGTTTAATGATATTTGATGTTTCTTTTTTAAAAAAAAATCGTGAATTTGAAGACTTACATAGCGAACCCCCATATCCATGCACAGCCACAATTATTATATTTTCAGTACATAAAAGAAAACTCTAAAAGGGAAAAAGTAGCCTCACAAACAGAGTTAGGTGGAAAGAATATAGTTGGGATACCAGTTGAAAACAAGAAAAAAAACATGCGAGTTGGAGTCGGACATGGCACAGTGCGGCACCACCACCGCCCAAATCCAATTGCCATCTCTATTAAACCAGTCGGTCAATTCTTCCAATTCTCTCGAATTGGTTCCTTCCATTTGGCCTTTACTGTTTATACCCATACAATCTCTTTAATAAATGTCTTAGGCTTCATATTTGATTGCGACTAAAGATACTAGGAGAACATTAGTGTAGCATATTAATACAATTAGATTTTAATGTTGGAAAGGTGAATTCTTTGAGGAGAAATTTTCGATGTATTTTTTTGTTGGGTATTTAATTGGACTCTAATTAATAATTGAAAGTATTGTCTTTCTATAGAGATTTTGCTCTTAACTTCTGTGAAAACCCATGTACGATTCACAAAAGAGACATCTCGATTACTACTAGCAAAACTCAAAAAAATTTGTTAATATAAAGCAGGTAAATAATAATAGAGTTATCTAAATATCAACTATAAATTTCAAATTGGAATCCCTCGCAATCAAAAGAAAAAAAAAGTTGATAGTATCGCGTATCTCTTGTTAGATTTAGGATGGGTTTCAATAGGTGGTGGGGTGCGGTGCAGTGCGTTTAGTTTACTTTTTGTCTCACGCTAAGTATCGTTACAATATCTAATATCATCGCTATTGATGTTTTTACACTAACCACAGATAAACGTATCGCACATCCAAACTTACCATGTGGAACATCAATTTTAAAAGCTTAATTGCAACTGATTCATTTTTCAGAATTTATATACTGAATGCATTTATAGTTGATCATTTGTTAAAATTTAATTATTTGTATTTATTAGATTTTTATTTGAATTATTTTGAATATAGTATAATTAATTAATTATTATAATAAATATATCTTTAAAAAGAAAATATTTATTACATTGTTAGCAGAGTTTTTAGACTTAACAAACAATATAAAGAGGTTGACAAGTATCCTATACGAATATAGTAAATATTAAAAATAAATAAATCTTTTAAAAGAAAGACATGTGTCAAATTTTAAAATTGTTTGTGGAATAATAAAAATACATGTCAATATATCAAATACTAACCTATCAAAAAATTATCTTTGAGAATACATTTTCATAGGAGTACCTTGACACCTAGGACTGAGGAAGAAAAATAAAAAATTTGACCTAAATCGAAGTATTTGGATGGTTTATGGAATGCAAGTTTAAAAATCACAATTACCAGAAATCAAACTGAGTTCTATTTTTATTTAATATATAATTACTTTTATTTTTATTATAAAAATAAATATTTTATACTAAAAATAGTGAAAATAATTTGAAAATTTTTTGTTTTTAAGAAATACTTATGAAAAAATCTTTGAAATTTTGTCAAATAATTATTCAAAAATCATAAAACAAAGCTCATTTTGCCAAAATAAGTCTAAAAATTCAACAACCAAAAGTTAATATGGAAAAATCAAGAATCGAACCAAGTCGAACTGAATTAAGTTGGATGGTTAAAAAAGTCCAAAACACCTAAACAAATTGAACCAATATCAACCCTATCAAAACCATGAGCGTTAAGCTTAGTATAGGTTCTAATCAGCACAAAATGCGTGCCGCATCTGTTAAGAGAAAAATAATGTAATCATTTGTGCAACCTATAGGTGTTGATTTCAAGCTAGTAAACTTTAACTAGGATATTTATTTACTTGTTTGCCCAACCAACCCATTTAATACAAGGAATTTGACACATGGAAGTCGTGATATGTATCCTAAAAATACCTCACAATTTGACCACCATGTCAGGCCCACAAAAGGCCAAAATTGCTCACACACTCTTAGACTGGAGAGGGAGTGAATCCAAGGAGATTTTGAACTTGATCCAACGGACACTGAAATTCTTGCACTATCTTGAGACATCAAGTGTATGATACAATTGTAGAATTGAGAGGTTTGTGTTGTGCGGAAGCGTGTAAAAGATTAAAATTATTGTACTAAAAAATCACACTAAGTTCAATTCCCAGGAAAGAGAGGTGGATCACAAGGATCGCTTAAGTATCAAGTCTTTCCTAGCCAGAATATTCCTCAATCGTAATTTAATAGTACAATAAATCACTACAATCACACTCACAATTCGTGCAGAATAATACAATAAAGAACACAAGAATTTAACGAGGTTCAGCAAATTTTGCCTACGTCCTCGGGCACTACCAAATATATTTCACTCCAAAATACAAGTGAGAATTTAAAAAGAGAGAGAGAGAGAGAGAGAGAGAGAGAGAGAGAGAGAGAGAGAGAGAGAGAGAGAGAACAATGCCTTAAGTAGAGAATGGCTAATATGCAATGCCTTAAGTAGAGAATGGCTAATATGAGATACAGAATGAGAGATGGTTATGCCTATTTATAGTTGAGGTTCAGGGATCAACTTGCAAAGTTACTTTACAATTAGGGACCAAATATTGCAAATATCTCAGATTTCTTATGCCAATATCTCGATACCCATATCTTTGACTTTCCATAAATATGGATGATTTCTAATAATCTCCACCTTGAAGATTTGATTCGAATAATCTTATCTTCACACAATTCTCTCTGCCTTTGTCAACAACACTTGATAGTGCCTTCTTCAACTGTTAAACATGCAGAATATTGATCAAGTTCAAATAATGTTCGAACTTGATTATTGTTACCACCTTGGTCATCATATCTGCGGGATTATCTGCAGTCTTAATCTTCTAAAGGTGAATTTTCCCCTCATCAATAATTTCCCGCACAAAATGGAAACGTACGTTGATATGCTTTGTACATGCATGATAGACTTGATTCTTTGCTAAATGAATAGCACTTTGACTATCACAATACACGTTAATATGTTCCTGAACTAATCCCATGGTTTTAACCATACCTTGTAACCAAATAGCTTCTTTTACAGCCTCTGTTACAGCCATGTATTCAGCTTCTGTGGTTGACAACGCAACTGTAGACTGCAGTGTAGACTTCCAACTTATTGGTCCTCCAGGAAGTGTAAACACATAACCAGTGGTTGATCTTCGTTTGTCCAAATCATCGGCATAATCAGAATTAGCGTACCCAATAACACCTTTACCAAGTGTAGTATCCTGCTTGAACAGTAATTCGGTATCCATGGTATTCTGAATATACCGTAGTCCATTTCACAGCTTGCCAATGTCTTTTTCCAGGATTATACATATACCTGCTCACTATACTAACTGCCTGTGAAATGTCGGGCCTTGTACACACCATTGCATACATCAAGCTACCTACTACATTAGAATATGAAACTTGTAACATGTATTCTTGTTCCGTATTCGCCGAAGGAGATAGTTGTGCAGAAAGCTTGAAATGAGAAGCCAACGGGGTACTTACAACTTTTGTCTGCTCGTTCATGCCAAACTTCTATAGTACCTTCTTCAAATATTGCTTCTGAGACAAACTAACTCTGCCATGAGCTCTATCCCTACATATTTCCATGCCAAGAATCTTCTTAGCTTCACCTAGATTTTTCATCTCAAACTCAAGGTTGAGTTGAGTCTTCAATCTCTCAATTTCAACTTTACTCTTAGATGCTATCAACATATCATCAACATATAAGAGAAAGTATACGAAAAATCTTTCTTGTAGCTTCTGAAAATACACGCAATGATCAAATTTACTTCTTGTGTACTTTTGCCCTTTCATGAACTGATTAAATCGCTTGTACCACTGCCTCGGAGATTATTTCAATCCATAAAACGAATTTGTCAATTTGCAAACTCAATTTTCTTTATCAGCAACCTTGAATCCATTTAGCTGAGTCATATAGATTTCCTATTCCAAATCACCGTGTAAAATGCGGTCTTCACATCGAGCTGAACTAGTTCAAGATCATATTGCACAACCAAGGCTAGCAAAATCGGAATAGACGAATGCTTCACAACTGGAGAAAACACTTCATTGTAGTTTATTCCTTCTTTCTGAGCGTAACCCTTTGCTACCAATCTAGCCTTGTATCGAACTTCATTTTTACCAGGAAATCCTTCATTCTTTGCATATACCCATTTGCATCCAATTGCCTTATTTCCTTTGGGTAGTGTCATCAACTCCCAAGTCCTATTTTTATGAAGAGACTGCATTTCTTCATTCATAGCTTGCTTCTACTTTACACCATCAGGGTTACTTCTTGCTTCTGTGTAAGTAGAATGAACATCATCATCTGCAATTGGAAGTGCATAGGCCACCATATCATCAAAGCGAGCAGGCATACGAATCTCTCTTCTTGGCCTTCTATATGCAATTGAATCATGTTGTTGTAGAAGTTCTTGGGTCGAGACTTCTTCATCATTTGATTCTTTAATATTAGCTGGATCATCATTAACCTTTTCAAGCTCCACTTGCTACAAAGTGCCACTGGTTTTGTTATCCTTTTGTGAATCCTTGTTCTTCATCATGGTTGATTCATCAAAAGTCACATCTCTACTGAAAACAATCTTTCTTGTATCAGGACACCAGAGACGGTATCCTTTTACTCCATCGGTTATACCCATGAATAATGCTTTCTTTGTTCTTGGGTCTAACTTAGATTCTTTTACATGATAATATGCAGTGGAACCAAAAACATGTAAAGAATCATAATCAGTAGCAGGTTTACCAGCCCACCTCTCCATAGGAGTTTTTCCATTTATTACAGTTGATAGCAACTGGTTAATTAGATGGCACGCATATGTAATTGCCTCAGCCCAAAATTCCTTGCCTAATCTAGCATTGGACAACATACATCAAACTTTCTCCAGTATAGTCCGATTCACACGTTCTGCCACCCCATTCTGTTGTGGTGTATCTCGAATAGTGAAGTGTCGCACAATGCCCTCATATTGACATACTTGTAGAAATAGATCATTCTTGTACTCAATACCATTGTCTGATCGAAGTCGTTTGACCTTTCCACCTGTCTGAGTCTCCACCATCTTCTTTCATTTCAAAAATGCATCCAAAACTTCATTTTTCCTTTTCATTTGATACACCAATACTTTTCTTGAATAATCATCAACAAAAGTAACAAAATAGCGCATACTTCCCAAAGAAGCCACTTTAGTAGGTCCCCATACATCACTATGAACGTAGTCCAGAATTCCTTTTGTATTATGAATTGTTGAACCAAATTTTATCCTCGTCTGCTTGCCCAGAACACAATGTTCGCAGAATTCCAATTTGCAAGAATTTGCACCTTTCAACAAGCCTTGCTTTGCCAAACTCTACAAAGCTTTTTCACCAGCATGTCCCAATCGCATATGCCATAACCTGGTAGCCTCTGAATCTACATCTTTTGCAGAAGCTGTTGATGTTGATCCAATAATTGTACTTCTATTTAAATAGTACAGATTATTCCTTCTTGTGCCTTTCGTCACCGTCAATACCCCAGCTACTACCTTTAGTAATCCATCTCTCAAAGTGATTGTGAGCCCTTTAGATTCTAGGACCCCTAATGAGATGAGATTTTTTTTCAAGCTAGGTATGTAGCGAACATCTGCCAAGACTTGAATTGAGCCGTCGTGATTCTTCAATTGGATTGTACCTACTCCCATTGTCTTACAAGCGCTGTCATTGCCCATAAAAACAACTCCGCCTTCTAGTTCTTTAAGACTAGAAAACCAGTCCTTATTAGGACACATATGATAAGTACATCCCAAATCCAAAATCCACTCATCTGTATGACATGCCATTGCCATGCCAACCAAACTAAAGTCTGACTCCTCATTATGCTCCACTACACATGCATCAAAAATAGCCTTGCCCTTTTGTAACTTAGGACAATTCTTTTTCCAATGCCCTTTCTCACGACAAAAAGCACATTCATCTTTGGCAGGTCTCCCTTTGGACTTACTCCTTCTACCAGATTTGTTGCTGTGCGAATGACCTCTTACTGTTAAGACTTCTGTAGTTGTATCTCTGTGATCTTTTTTATCTTTCTTTCGAGTCTCAGATCTATACAACGCACTACAGACTGCATCAAATGTGATCGTATCCTTCCCATGAAGCAATATGGTGGTAAGATGATCATATTCATCAGGAAGAGAATTCAACAACAGTAATGCCTTGTCTTCATCTTCAAATTTCTCATCCAAATTTAGCAAGTCTGCTAAAATTTTATTGAATGAGTTCACATAGTCATTCATCGACATACCGAATGCATACGTGAATCGATAAAGTTTCTTTTTCATATAAAGCCTATTTTCAAAACTTTTTATTAGAAACTTTTCTTCCAGTGTATCCCACAACTTCTTCGCTGATGTCTCCCTCATGACAGAGTACTTCTGTTCTTTGGCCAAACATAGGCGAATTGTTCCACATGCCTGTCTATTGATCTTAGCCCACTCCTTGTCATCCATCTTGTCAGGTATTTCTTCAAGGGCTATATCCAACTTTTTCTGACATAAGACATCCAGGATCTCACATTGCCACATACCAAAATTATTGGTACCATCAAATTTCTCTACTTCAAATTTTGCATTGGTCACAGTAGTCTTTGCTGATGACGATACCTCTTCCATTTTTCTCCTCAATCCCAACTACTGTATGTGAACAGTGCCGTGAACGATTGTATTCCCCAAGTACGAATCTAGCTCTGATACCAATTGTTGTGCAGAAGCGTGTAAAAGAGTAAAATTATTGTACTAAAAAATCACAATAAGTTCAATTCCTAGGAAAGAGAGGTGGATCACAAGGATTGCTTAAGTACCAAGTCTTTCCTAGCCAGAATATTCCTCAATCGTAATTTAATAGCACAATAAATCACTACAATCACACTCACAATTCAAGCAGAATAATACAATAAAGAACACAAGAATTTAACGAGGTTCAGCAAATTTTGCCTACGTCCTCGGGCACTACCAAATATATTTCACTCCAAAATACAAGTGAGAATTTACAAAGAGAGAGAGAGATAGAACAATGCCTTAAGTAGAGAATGGCAAATATGAGATACAGAATGAGAGATGGTTATGCCTATTTATAGTAGAGGTTCAGGGATCAACTTGCAAAGTCACTTTACAATTAGGGACCAAATATTGCAAATATCTCAGATTTCTTATGCCAATATCTCAATACTCATATCTTTGACTTTCCAACATTTGATACCTATATCTTTGACTTTATTTGATACCCGTATCTTTGACTTTCCATAAATATGGATGATTTCCAATAGTTTGTGAAGAATAAAACATATTTTAATCATGTGATCCCTCTTGAATATTCCTGTCATTAACTATCAAAATGATCTCAACCGAAATTAAAAGAAAATTTTAAACATATTCTTTAATAAATAGAGTAAACTCCAAATAAATGTAATCATTTTTACCATTAAATTTTACTTCATCTGTCATATATTGATTATACATTACAGTTTCTATCCTCTCATTAAAAAAATAACATCATTAGTATTTTTGGCTAATTTGTAAAATATTTGACAAATTTAAGTATCAAATTAGACATAAAAAATTATGAACCAAATTAAGAAAAAGTACCAAATTCATGTAATAAATTAAAATATATATAATTTAGGTGTCCCTTTACTTTAAAAGAAAATATCTAATCTCAAAAAAATAGTTTATGTTCTAGAAACTTTAATTTATTACATGACCCCCAAAAAGAAAAAAAAAACTTTAAATTACGAAAATCGAACCTAAAACTAAAGGCCACATCTTCCAGCAAGAGCAAAACATGGAGGTTCCACGTCCTTATCCACGCTCACGCCAGGAAGAGTCGCTGTCGAAAATAAATAAAAAAATAAAAAAAAAAAAAGAAAAAAGAAAAGAGGACGGCATAAAGGAATGAACGGAAGAACAACAGCTAAATTTGTGAAGGAAATGAAATGCCCCACCTCTTTTGTCTTTATAAAGTACTAGAACCGTATACATATCACACACACACATATATATTAGGATTTTAGATGTATTTAATCTAAAATCTCTCCATACCTATCCATTACATTTGGATTTGATTATTTCGAAATTAAATTGGAAAATTTACTGTGTTTAGATTAAAAGCAATGTTTTTTGAATTGGATTGAATCGATTAGTTGGACCGATTGATTAGGAATCAATTGAGGTATCGATCCAGAAAAAATTTTGAACTGGTTACCTCGAAAATCGTTACGGACTAGTTGAACTGAATTTTTTAATTTTTATTAATTTTATAAAAATTTAATAATTTTTTAATCGGACCGATTAAACTGACAAATCGATGATCTGACTAGTTCGACAATCGATCTAATTTAAAAAAAAAACATTAATTTCAAAAGTAATAAATGAAAGGAAACGAAAGAAAGAAAAGTTTGGAAATTTTGTTTTGCTTTCGTTTCCTCCTAATTGGGTTAAATAAAAAATTTAAGCTTCCTTTGATTAAATTAAAAGATACATCCCAACAAAAAATATATATATAATTCTTTATTTTCTCCATCCTCATTTCAATCTAAATATAGAGTTAAATTGCACTAAACTCTTACTGTTTAACAATTTTTCTTTTAAATATTTGAAATCACAATATCATTATGGTCTAATTAAATCCGAAATCAAGTCAGATTGGTGAAGTAAAGTTCTCCTAACTATTTTTTTCATAAACAAAACTCTATCCTAAAATTTTACTTAAAACAAATCGAATATCTTATCACTTATTTTTTCTAAGCCAAAAACATTACTAAAAATTCCCCACCATCACTGCTATAAATACCAAAATTTGTAAGCCTGGCTTCAAACCAACAGTTACATACAAGTAGAAGATGCAAGAAGACAAGAAGGCGACCAAGGTGAAGAAAGGATGGCTCGCCGTTCGGGTTGGGTTAGAAGAAGAAGATGGAGGGCTTAAGCGGTTTGCGATTCCAATATCCCACCTTTACCATCCACTTTTCAAGCAGCTTTTAGACAAGGCTTATGAAGTATACGGCTACCACATGACGGGGCCTTTAAGGTTGCCATGTTCTACCGATGATTTTCTTAGTCTCAAGTGGCGAATAGAGAGAGAATCCAACCATCATCATCACCACCACCACCATCATCATCACCATCATCATCCTCTCACTTTATCTTTCAACTCTTGTTGAATTTCTTCATCAAAACAACACATAGACTTGCTTCTCTTCTAGTTTTACTTTTTTTTTCGTTGTTAATTTTGATACATGATTGATTATCAAGCTCCTTTATTTTACTTGTTTGATATTATAGCTCTGCCTTGGATGTTTTAATCTGTCAAAACTTTCAAAGTTTAAATCTAATTTCATGGTATCAATTTAACCCATTATTCATCATGTGGGAACCTTAAATAGGAATGAAGGGATTGTTTATAAATCTTATAGTTTCAAAAAAAAAGTTGAGAAAAATCATACAACAAATTAAAACATCAGCTTAAAAATTGTATATCTTTTCAACATAATTCGTTGGATATTTTCTAAAGTACAAATGGTATCATTATAGTACAACAACAGTAATTAATTAACTCAAGCATGGTGAGAAAGTAGTACAGTGATCATGTTATAGCATTATTTCTCGGGGATAATCCCTCGAATACACTACTCAGTATGGCACTCATCTTGGAGTTTTGACTGCTCCTAATCCTTCCATTTCATGTTCCAACTTATTAGAACTACAACAGCTATATTTTGTCAAAACTCAAAGGTGGCATTTATGAGTCTTAAACCTGCATCCAAAGGCATAGAATTCAGTAGCCTACATCTTTTGTCGCATGGGAAAAGAGGGCCATTAGATTGATTAGCCCAATTGGGTGAATAGGAATGCGGTGCTTAATAGGGGTGAGTAAAATTCGATTCGATTAAAAAAAATAAAAAAATTTTAAATTTCAAATTAATGGAATCGATTTATTCAAATTATTCAAGTTAACTCGAATAGGTAATTCGAGTTTCGAGTTCGATTTGTGTTGAATTTTACAATTCAAATAATTCAAATAATAGATTGGTGTAAATACTTTTTTGGTTCCTGTCAAGTTTAAAAACGAGCAAATTGATCTCTCTCAATAAAAGTTACAAAAAAATTCAAAATAATTTTTTTAAATTCAAAATATTTATAAAAACTCCAAAATTTATCATTTTTAAAAAAATATGAAAATTTCAAAAAATATATAAATGTTATAAAATAAAAAGACAAAAACTGAAGAAAATAAAATAAGAGAGCGAGCGTATTTTATTGATCAATGCGGATATTTACAATGTTTCTCCAAAGTTTATATTTATAGACATAAGAAATATAAATGGAATAGAACTCTACTTCCAATGACTATTAGAATTTAAAGTATATCAAAACTTATTTAGATCTTGATAGACATTCACTTAATAAAATATTTATAACACTCCCTATTGGATGTTCATTTGTAGATAATGTGCCTCGTTAAAATCTTACTAAGATAAAAACCCTGTGGGAAAAAAATTCCTAGTGAAGAAAAAAAAGTACATGTATCTATAATATGCATAATATGCTGCATCATTAAAAACCTTACTAAGAAAATCCAGTGGGATAAAACCTCGGTTAAGGGAAAAAAAGTACAACACGTATTTACTCCTCCTCATGAAAACATCACATACTTTCTCATATTCTACGTATTCAATCTTGAATACTAGTTTTTCAAATGACTATTTGAATGTATTTGCTAAGCATTTATATCACCATTCTTTTGAAAGTCATGAGTGATGGAAAATTTGTGGGGAAATATATTTTGATGTCTTCAGGAGTTTCAACAATAATCATAGTAAACTTTAATCATGATTCTTTTATAAAAACACAAATAGGTATTTTGGATAATTTCTCAATTTGAATTGTCTTAATTGCATAATCTGAAATTAATTATTTAAATAAGCAATCTTGCAAACGACAGGTTGCAAGTTGATAACACATATGTGATTATTTTGTAGGTGCATCTACCAGGAATCATATAATATCAAAATCATCCACATGGTGGGTGAGTGGGCTCATATTCATTTCAGAAATGCAAAACATTAAATCTCAATTTTAGCTAGTGAATTTCTAATAAGCAATTTTCATTGAGAACAAGCAACAAATGAGAATTCTTTAATGAATGTCCATATGAATTCTCAATTAATTTTCGCATCATATATGATCTAAGATGATTTAACTGGTCATGCCAAGTAATAAATGCATTTGTATCAATAAACTTGTGGTTTACTTTAACATGCATTTCCATCGTACTAATAATGTTAATATAACTTGTAACAAATTGATAATTTTATTGTCATTCCTTTTACTTTGTATCTACAAATAAGTACTAGTGTGACATTTACAACTGGAAATGTTAAATCAATGTGAAGTTCAAATCACTATTTTTCAGGTGTACAACAGGCACATAACCAATGACTTTTCATATATAAGTTTTCTCTCTTGTGAGTTCTCATCAATAATATTTTTCCACGTAATTTTAATTGAGAACTTATTTTGAATACTGTGGAGTTATACTCACAATCACTACACCAAAATAGGGTTTTAGCGGCGTTTTTTAGGCCTTTAGCGGCGCTTTTTAGCGCAAGCGCTGTAAAAAAGGCCGCTATAGACAACGTTGTTAACGTTTGCGGCGTTTATTTCTATAAACGCTGCTAAAGGTCATGACTTTTAGCGGCGCTTTTCCCACAAACGCCGCTAAAGAACATGACTTTTAGCGGCGCTTTAATCACAAACGCCGCTAAAGAACATGAATTTTAGCGGCGCTTTTCCCACAAACGTTGCTATAGATCATGACTTTTAGCGGCGCTTTTCCCACAAACGCCATTATTGTTTGGTGACTTTTAGCGACGCTTTATCTAAAAACGCCACTAATTTTGGGATTTTTGTAAAATAAAATTTTTCATATTTTCAGTCCTCCTGTAGCAACAAATCAAAAGCAACCAAATCTAAACCAGCCAAAAGCAATAAATCTATATAATATTTCAAATTAAATGAATAAAATAATATTAATGTCAATAAATAAAATATAATTCATATTATTTTTACAAAAATGTTAAAAGTTAAAATGATAAAAATATTTATACAATACACTATGACGGCGGATGTTGCGGCTGCTGAAACATCTTCATCATATTCTGAAGCTACTGTTGGAGTTTGTCATACTTTCTTCTTTGCTCTGCTCTGCTTCCCTCGTTGCCGCCTCTGCTTTAAGTTGTAGCTGGAGTTCTTCATATTTCTTTTGAACCTCAACTGTGGTCACTTGCATTTAAGCCATCTGCTCTTTTAACCTCTAAACTTCAGCTTGAGCCTGACTCCCCGAAGGCATGTATTGCTGCAAGCTGGATCCAAAATATTGGGTTGGGTTAACAAAAGATCCTTGAAATCGAACCCGACCATACCTTTTAGGACCCAAAACTTCAGTAATAATCCGGTTATCAATGTCTTCAAGATGAACAGAACTATCATTGGAAGCAATCGCTTTGTACTCCGCCTTTTTATCCTTTAGTTTTTCCTAAAAAAATAAATCACATAGTTAGGAATGCAATATATATTAAAAAAACAAGTGCAACATAACTTAACAATAGTTACATTACAAGCAATGAATTAAACCATTAGAAAATAAACACTATAAATAACTAAAACAAGTCAAATCGTATTAAGTAAACGTACCATAATTTCTGCAACTTCAGGAGTAATAGGAGATCCATCTTTCTTCCATGTGTAATTTCAAAAAGTTGAAGGCGTCCAACTTTTTGACCGGACGACAGTTCCTACAATATAGTAGTAAATATATTATTTAATGGAAAGTAATACATATTTGACTATTAAAAAATTAAAAATACCTCGACCTCAACTACATAAGCAAAACTTTTCGACCCGGCTGTGTGAGTGAATTTTTGTTTCTGCCTGCTACTTTTTCTAACTCGTTCACGATCCTACATTATGAAATTATTAGTACGTAAATAGTAAATACTATAAACCAAAATAATTACAAGAGTTTGGAAGTACGTCATACCTCGTCTTTCTTCGAATGCCAAAATCTAACCGCATCTTCCCATTGGTTCCTCAGCATACTCGGCGGGACATTTTGCAATTTCTCTTCGAGGGTTGTTTTTGTCTTATAATAATCTTTATTTAAAGTACTTTTATGGTCTCTCCATCTTTTTCCCAATGACTTCTTTCCATAAGTATCCGAGACCTCTAAAGCAAACCTCGCCTACAAAAAACACAAGTTAAGAAAGTAAATATAAATGAAACTTAAACCCAAGTATTACAGATAACATTAACATTTTGTTACATTAATATTATCGAGGGCTTGGTTTTTGTTACTATCGGGCATTTGACGCCATGACTCGTAGTTGATAGGCAACATATTTGCATTTCATGCTAAAATACCCAAGTATCCAGCTAAAAGTCGAGCTTCTGATCCAACAAGCTGACCAAAACTGTTTCTGCATACTTTGACATGCTCGACTGGATCTAACTCGTATAAATCTCTAAGTAGTGTACGTCCTCGACCTCTGCGTATCCCACCATTTTCAGCTGAAAAATGGTATATTATAATATAAGAATTTGAAAAATAAATCAATTATAAGTCAACACGCATGTAAATTAAATGTAAAATTACTTTGAACTTCTGTAGGATCCTCAGGTGTAATCGGAACATTCGAAGATACAATAGTTGTCTGTTGTTTACTATTTGTTTCTGCCGAGTTCGGAGCATTTTAAATAATGATTAGATCTCGTATTTTTCTTCTAGGCATTTTATATGCAATACACCTAAGATAGTTGAAAACTTAGTAACTAATTACAACAATAATAACACATATAAAATAGTTGAAATATATAATAAGACCAAGATTTAAATTATGATATTACATATAATTAAACAATCGTAAAATCTTACTACATCATAATTCGTAAATATCTTCATTCGTATCCTTACGAACCCATTGAAATTGTGTACTAATACTAGGGATATTTTCGTTTAAGTTTTGTTCTGGAAAGGGCAAAGTTTCTGATCTGTCGTTGATGCTATCTCTACTTCCACTGCCCATGTCAAACAAGTCTCTAGAGATGTTACGGAGTATAATGTACCAACCCTCATCAGTTGGATCTTTTGAGTAAAAAATTTGTTTGACTTGAGAAGAGAATACATACGGCTCATCTATCAATTGTTGTCCTGTGTGAATCAATCGATCGAAGTTCACCATTGTAAAACCAAATTGATCTTGCTTAATTCCACGAGCAGTATTAACATCGGCCCAATCACCTTGAAATAAGACAACTTTCCATTTGCTGTAGTAATCCAACTCAATTATGTCAGTAAGAAGTCCGAAATATTCCATATTTCCCTCGACAGGATTATTGTCTCTAGCACTAGCATAACTTTTAATTGAGGAATTAACAACTATTCCACAATTTTGCGTTCTCCTCAATCTCTCGCGATACTTTGTATGAAATCTGAATCCGTTGATGAGGAACGCACTATATCTTTTAACCACTCGATTTGGACCTTGAGAAAGCCATTTAACTTCGTCATTGACGTTCTTCCCACTCCAAACCTATTGAATGGAAAGTAAACTGAGTAATTAAAAATGTTATGAGAAACATTATTATTTGTCAATGAAAGCTCCAATTGCATACCGTTTGGCTTAACCATTCATGAAAACATTCTGTGAACAACTTATTGATATCTCGATGTTGTGTAGATCTCAATATTTGTTTGTACTCACTATGTTAAAAAAAGGTTCACTTTGTTAGAACATAAACAATTTGTAATTGACGAATATTTTTCCAAATTCTAGAACTTACTTCCGTAATGGTTTCATTGAATCATGGTGAAACAGAACATATTGATATGCTTGTACCTACGATAAATCATCTAATTTTGCAATTTCAACTTTGTCGATTGGTTCTCCAAAACTTTGAAACAAATAAGTATCGACGAAGTTATGATCCATGAGTCCAGCATTTCTACTAGGTCTGTTCAACCTTGTTTCAACATCTTCCAAATATCTTGAATAGAAGGTCATACATTCTTTTGCCAAGTAGCCTTTAGCAATCGATCCTTCTGGATAATGCTTGTTGCGGCAGTAAGACTTCAATTTGGATAGGAACCTAAACACGATATACAACATTATTCAAAGTTTTAAGTAAAGGAATATAGGTGAATTAAGGAAAATTTTACAAATAAATTAACACATTTCTATGGGATACATCCATCGATAGAAAACGGGTCCACCAAGAATTACTTCATGCGAGAGATGGATTATCAAGTGAACCATAATAGTGAAGAAGGAAGGTGGGAAGATTTTCTCCAAGTTGCATAAAGTCAAAGCGGCTCGATCTTGTACTTCTGAAGTTCTTGAACATCCAAAACTTTGCCACAAATGGCTTTCATTATATTGGATAGTTCAATTATACAAGACTCACCTTATTCGACATACAACATCGTAGAGCAACTGGCAGTAAATCTTACATCAAGATGTGATAGTCATGTGATTTTAAGGAATATAGTCTTCAATCTTTAACACTAACACATCGAGATATATTTGATGCATACGCATCTGGAACCTTTATATCCTTCAACACCATGCAGAACACTTTTTTCTCTCTCTTCGACATTGAAAAAATAGAAGGTGACAATCGATATTTCCCATTCGAAAGTGGATTGGGATGAAGATCATGACGAATTCCCATGTTGACTAAATCAAGTCGACTCTGAAGATTGTCTTTTGATTTTCCATCGACATTCAAAATTGTACCGACAATGTTCTCGCAAACATTTTTCTCAATGTGCATGACATCAAGATTTTGTCGTAAAAGTTGATGCTCCCAATAAGACAACTAAAAAAAATACTTCTTTTTTTCCACCAGTCCGCCTCATTAGGATCATCCTCTTCATTAGAATCATCATCAGCTTCATCATTCGATCTCCTAAATCTTTACGTGTTTGGCGGTTGGTTCATCTTCCCATAACTAAACTTCATATCCTCTAACATGAACAAGATTTCAGATCCACTGGTCTGCGAAGGAGTTTCTCTGAACTCTTCAGTACCGTCAAATACAGAACTCTAAAATCTAAATCTATGATTTTCCGGTAACCACCGACGATGCCCTATATAAGAGAACTTCTTCCCATTATATAACCATTGCAAACATGTTTGCGCAGCACAACAAGGACAAGCATAATGACCCTTGCTACTCCAACCAGATAAATTTGCATAAGCGAGGAAGTCATTAATAGTCCACACCAAAGCTGCACACAAATTAAAGTTCTCCTTTCTCAGTGCATCGTATGTCTCAAGACCATCTTATAAATGTTTTAACTCCTTAATAAGTGGTTGTAAATAAATGTCGATGTCATTCACGGGACCTTTCTCTCCAGGGATAATCCCAAATAAGATAAGGGAAGATTGCTTCATGCAAATCCACAAAGGCAAATTGTAATGAACAAGCACTACTGGCCAGGTACTGTACACAGTGCTCATGATCTTGTATGGATTAAATCCATCAGATGCTAGCCCAAGCCTCACACTCCTAGGATCGGTTGCAAAGCTTAGAAATTTATTGTCAAATGATTTCCAAGCTGCATAATCTGCCGGATGCCTTAGTAATCCACCATTAGTCCGTCCATCATGGTGCCACATCATCGACTCGGCCGTCTTCGACGACGTGAAAAGCTTTGAACCTTGGTATTAGCGAAAAATATCGCAATATCTTATTTGTCTTCTTCCTTGACTGTGCGCCATTTTCATCATCATTCCCATCATCTGTGTTTCTTTTCATCCAACAGGATTGGCCGCATATATGACAACACTGCTAGTTTTTCCGATCACCCTAATTCAACATGCAACCATTCGGACAACTATGAATTTTGTTGTACCCAAGACCTAAATCTTTTATCATTTTCTTCATATCTTTACATGAGTGAGGAATCTTTGTAAACGGAAACATGTCTCTCAAAAACTCTAACAGCATTGTCAAGGAGTTTCTAGTCCACCCTCCCAAAAATTTTAACTAAAAAAGACGAATACAAAATGACATTTTTAAAAATTTTGATCCTTCATAAAGTTCTTCGTTCATGTCATTAAGTAGCGCGTAGAACTTCGACGCTTCTCCATTCGGCTCTTCATGAGGTACACTTCTTTCCGGTTCGGTAAAAGTATTTCCACCGAGATTACAATCTTTAGATGTCATAAAGTCAGCTGCGAATGACTGCAAACCATAATTGTGCATATTAAATGCATCCCGCAACATCCCTTCCATGTCATCCCCTCTAACAAACTGATGGTAAGCAGTACCTGGATAAGATACATCCATCCTTGAAGAGGAAGTACTAGGCGGGCATTCTCCATGAAAAAGCCATTGTTTATAACCCCGAACAAACCCATCAACAATTAGATGCTCATATACAACTTCACGATAATGCCAGTTTATGTTGACACAGTTCTTACACGGGCAAAGAATCATGTTCTCTTGGCTTGCATATTGAAATGCAAAATTTAGAAAAGTTTGTACTCCATTTCGATAACCGTTGCTAACCCTTGACAAATTCATCCAAGACCGATCCATTTCTTAATTCTTGAAGTCTGACGTTGACAATAATCTGCACGAGTAAGTTGTTCAGTTATAACTATAAATGAGTTATGTAAGTTATTATATGATATATTTTTATGTATTATGTAAGTTATGTACTAAGTTGTGTATTATGTGAGTTATGTAAGTTGTGTATTATGTAAGTTATGTATTATGTAAGTTATGTAAGTTATGTATTATGTATGTTATGTAAGTTATGTATATTGTATGTTATGTAAGTTATGTAAGTTATGTATTATGTATGTTATGTAAGTTATGTATTATGTATTATGTAAGTACTGTAAGTTATTTAAGTAATGTATTATGTAAGTTGTGTATGATATTAATTAAGTTATGTAAGTTGTGTATAATGTAAGTTAGGAAGGTTATGTATTATGTAAGTTATTATGTTATTATATAAGTTATGGAAGTTTATATATAAGTTTATATATTATATATTATTTAAGTTATGTATTATGTAAGTTTATATATAAGTTATGAAATGATTGATAAATTTGAGTTATGTAAGTTATGATATGATTGATAAATTTTGAAAAAAATATAAATTTTAAAATATATATATTAAAAATGTATATAAATATTTATAAGTTATGTAAGTAATATATTAAAAAAATTGGTTATGCAATTTATGTATTATGTAAGTATATCACTTTTATACTTCTTAATTATAATTATTTTTAAAATTTAAAAATTGTTTACTAATAAATTTGAAATATAGGTTATATATCCATACCATATATGGGGTGACATATTAAAAATGTAGGTTTTAATATTTAAAAAATAACATTTACATTTATTTTTAAAATTATAAAATTTATTATTAATAAAATTGAAATATAGGTTATATATCCATATTAATATATGTTATATATTAAAAAGTTTTTGTCTTATAATATTTGAGTTATAATATTTATGTCCCAAATTGATTGCGTTTTTTGCAGAATGGTTGCGTTTTTTGCACGAATGTAGCAAACCTAAAAAGTTTTTGTCTTATAATATTTGAGTTATAATATTTATGTCCCAAATTGATTGCTTTTTTTGCACGAATGGTTGCGTTTTTTGCACGAATGTAGCAAACCATATTCCTTTCTAAGCTGCAGCAAAAAAAAAACTTGCTAGAGGGTGGGACAATTCTGTGTTCATAATCCTTTCTAAGCTACAACAACTGTTACCAAGTAAAAGAAAATATTTTCAGCAAAGAAAACCGAACACATGAGGTAGAATTTGTGATTTAAGCAAAGTCTAAATTCGATTCATAAAAACTTTAAATCAATTCAGTTCACAATTGAAAGGTTTGGTTAAAATTGATTTCAATTTGGATCTTTACAAACCAAAAATACTGTAAAATAATTGCAAATATATTCCATAACCGAAATTGATTCAAACACTTAGTAGAAAAATGGAGCAAAAAACAACTTGAATACCAGAACATTAACCAGGAATAAATACACTAAGCAGCAACATTAACCACAACTTGCAGCAAAAAAGAACTTGCAGCAACATTAACCCCTAACATTAACTAGCAACATTAAGTAGAACTTCCAGCAAAAAAGAACTTGCAGCAACATTAACCAAATACCAAATTAAAACAGTCCCAACTACAAAATACCAAATTTAAAAATAGTCCAAAATCAAATGTAAATTTATAAAACAAAAAAAAAATAAAGGATAAACTAACCTTCTGGTTATCTAGGCTTTCTATGTATTGCTTCAAACCAGTGGGAGGTACCAAATTTACAGACTAGATTGCTAAAACTAAATTGCTACAACCAAAATGGAAAGAAAAAACTAAGAAAAAACTAAATTTGTTCAACTTGATCAATAAAACAAATTTACATGAACTTAAGTGAATAATAAACTGTCAAAGTATCTAAATCAAAATATTATAATAGCGTATTTTATATATAAAATTTTCTTAAATTATATGAGTACTAACTGTATAATATAGTATACTAATTAAACCGTAAATAGAAAGACAAAACAAAGGTCCTGATTCCTTTAAACAAAAACAAATAGAAATACAAAACAAGGTTTAGAATATGAGTTAAAATCGTTTTTAATTTAGAAAATAACTTTAACCACACACAAATTAAAAAAATATATCAATACAAAAAAGATTTAGGCATTCGAAAGCATACAATTTATGGTCAAAATGTAAGACAGTAACTGCTTAAAACCCTAAACAGACTAAATTGGTAAAGCTAGAATTAACAGAAAAGAATTTCATACCTTTAGGAAGATGGAGAGAAAGTAAATCGGTTCGGATCAGATTCCACGACTAAATTCAAAAATGAGATTGTTTTATGTGTTCAAAAACCCTAAAACCATGGACGAACATCAATGTTAACGATTCAAACAAGTAAATTCCACGAAAAAGCTCACTCAAACATGAATAACCCAAACCCTAAACACGAAAAAAGGTGAAATGAAACTGGTTCATGCTTACCCAAAAAACATAATCCCCATGGTCTGTCTTCGTCTAAATGCTGTGAAGAATCGAATAACTAAACCGACGAAATGAAGAATCGAATAAACTAAAATAAAACTAGCAGCAGTTCTACAGGATCGACTCAGTGAATGACAGGAATTAGGGATGTGGAAGAGATTTCGAAAGGGAATTAGGGATTTGGAAGGGGAAGAAAACTGAATTTAGGGGCTGGGTGTGGGAAAGGGGAAAAAATGTGACGCTAAGCAGAACGATGACATTCTAAATAATAATTGTTCCTCAAACGAAACGGCGACGTTCTGAACATTTTCTAATACACAGTTGCGGCGTTTTCAGAAAAAACGCCGCTAAAGCTTACAATTTGCGGCGTTTCTGAGAAAAACGCCACTAAAGAGTTAAAATCATTTAAGTAAACGACGCCATTTTCGTACACTTTTTGATATATTTTTGCAACGTTTCTATAAAAAACGCCGCTATTTCATACCTTCTGTGGCGTTTTTGATAAAAACGCCACTAAAAATCAAATTCCTGTAACCAAACGGCCCCGTTTTATATACTTTTAAACACATTTTTGCGGCGTTTTTGGTCCAAATGCCACTAATGTTAAAAATTTTCAAATATTTAATAATTTTAAAAAATTAAAATATGATACAATAATATGACATTATTTTTAATTCTATTAAATGGGAAATTTGATTTATAGTGCTTGTATTTTTCTTAAAATTTATAGTAGGAACTTAATCCGTATAGTGTTTGTATTTTTCTAAAACTTCAAATTAGAAATTTAATTCTATGAAGTCAAGTTGTATTTTTCAAAAATACTAATTAATCTAAACCCTAAACCATAACCCCTATCCTGAAAACCATAAACCGTAAACCCTATTCCTTAAACACTAGATCATAAACCCTAAACCCTTAAACATTAAACCCACAAACCCTAAACAATAATCCATAAACCTTAAACCCTAAACTTTGAGCCCTCTTATCCCTTTAACCCTAAATTTTAAACCTATAAATCATAAACCCCTAACCCTTAACCCCTAACACCTAAACCTTAAGCCCTAACCTCAAATGATAAACCACAAACCATAATACATAAACCCTTAACCCATATCCCTTAAACCTTGAATCATAAAACATTAACTATAAACCCTTAAACCACTAACCCTTAACCCCAAACACCTAAACCTTAAATCCCAACCCTTACACCATAATCCCTAAACCTCTAACCTATATTTCTTAAACCCTGAATCATAAAACATATATAAACCTCAACCCTTAAACAATAAACCATAACCCCTAAATCCATAATCCCTAAACTGCCAATGCGTCTAAAGCTCAACAAAAAAAGAGGTTATTTTGCTTAACTTTTTTGCGGCATTTTTTGTAAAGCGCCACTAATGTCTCTAAAGCTCAACAAAAAAAAGACGTCGTTTGCTTAAATCTTTTTGCGGCGCTTCTGAGAAAGCACCGCTAATGCTTGATTTCTGCGACGTTTTTATAAATGCGCCGCTAATGTGCATAAACTTAACAATAAAACGTTGTCATTTGCTTAAAAACTTTTGCGATGCTATTGTGAAAGCGCCACTAATTCTTGCCTTTTGCGGCGTTTTTAGGAATACGCCACTAATATCTCCAAAGCTGAAAAAGAAAATGCTGTCGTTTGCTTAAAACTATTGTGACGCTTTTGATAAAGTGCAGCTAATGCTTGACTTTTGCGGCATTTTTTGTAAAGCGCCACTAATGTCTCTAAAGCTCAACAGAAAAACGACGCCGTTTGCTTAAAAATTTTTGCCGTGCTTCCCGTAAAGCGCCGCTAATGATTGACATCTGTGGCATTTTTCCTAAAATGCCACTAATGTGTCTAAAGCTCAACAATAAAACGACGTCGTTTGATAAAAACTTTTGTGGCGCTTTGGAGAAAGTGCCGCTAATACATGATCTTTTGCGGCGTTTCTTGATAAACACCACTACTGTCTCTAAACCTAAAAGAAAACGATGTCGTCTGCTTAACAGTTTTGTGGCGCTTTTGTAAAAGCGCCGCTAATGTTTGACTTTTGCGGCGTTTTGTTTAAAGTGCCACTAATGTCTTTGAAGCTCACCAAGAAAACGGTACCGTTTACCTAACTCTTTTGAGGCGCTTTTGGGAAATCGCCGCTATTGCTTATAATTTGCGGCGTTTATTTAAACTCGCTGCTATTACTCGATTTTTGGTGGCTTTTTTGTTAAAACGCCACTATAAAAGCCACTAAAAGCCTGTTTTGGTGTAGTGAGTTTAAAAAAAAAACTTGCAACTTTAGGTGCATCCAACCATAATGAGCTTTAGATAGAAATACCAAATTCTGTTGCTCATAAGTAGATCTTTCACAATCAAATATTTTGCTTTCAACCACTTAATGGGGATGATGACAAAAGAATATCACAAAGATAGCCACAGTCAGTTCAATTTAATAACAAGAGTAATCAATAACTCAATCCTCTCTTCTTCTTTTTTCATCCTTTCAAAATAAATATTTATAGCAATAATGATTCATATGAAATATAATCTTTTCTTAATTCACAATCTCAATATGATGTCCATTACAATGAATATCTTTTAAAACTAATACATTAACCATCACAAATTTTGTGCTTTTCTAGATATTGATATATTAGCTCTTCTGGAGCTTTCAACTAATTTTGTACTATCAAATATTAGAATAATATTTGTTTGTTTTAGTATCAAATAAGATAAATATTTTCTATATATAATGATAGAATTCATTACTACATTATTATATCATTCCTCAAAGAAGATTAACAGAAACAAAATATTTGGGCATACGCTATATATATGGCCAATAATCTTTCATATCACATTGATAATATAAGTTATCTTTACCCTTTGAAGAGTTATCTTGAGCACTCTCATTGTTCTTTTATTGATTACTATATTCCCACTTTTAGTGGTTCATGATTATATCTTTTATTTTCTTTATGTTTAATTCACTTTGGGGAATGCAACAAATCTAGTAGGACAGACTTCTAAATGCCTCCATTGATTCTTTATTTCATAATCACCATCACAAACATGCGTGGATTTCAAATTAGAGTCTAGATAAACTAAAAGACTTCCACAGCTTCTTCGATTAGATGGTCCAATCTCTCCATACATAACACAAAAAGATATGGTGACGATGGGTCTCTTTGTCGAATTCCTCATGAAGGAATAAATTCGTCCGTAAGAGTATCATTCTAGAGAACTTGAAGGGATGATGATGTCAAACAATTTGAGATTAACCTAACCAATAAAGGTGGCAGCCCTACTTCCAACAATGTATCCTCCAAAAAATCTCATCTAATTCGGTCATAGGCCTTTTCCAGGTCAATATTCAAAGTCATCCCAAACCTCCTACCCCTGAAGTTCTTCAAAGAATGCACCGCCTCCTGTGTAATAATTATATTATCTAAAATGTTCCTACCCATCATAAAGCTTGCTTGGTTTTGCTTTGTGAGTTTCACCAACAACGGGCGTAATCTATTAACAACCGTTTTAGTAATGATTTTATATAACACTATACACAAGTTGATTGGCTTAAAATGCGTAATCTTGTCCAGACGTGAAACCTTAGGAATCAAAACAAGTAGATTTCTACTAAGCCAAGTATCCATCGGCTGTCCTTCCAACACCCGCCTAACCAAAGAATAAATCGAAGGCCCAACAACATCCCACTGTGCTTGGTAAAACTTTGCATGAAAACCATCCACCCTAGGAGCCTTAAGAGGAGCCATTCCAAACATAGTACGACGCACCTCCTCACTTGAAACCACCAAACATAAACTATCCTTCTCCATTGTTGACAAAGAAGGAAATCTACCCCTACATGGAAAAACCCTATCAATAGTATAGTTAGTGGAAAAGAGACCCTTAAAGTACTCTACAACATGTTGTTTTAAAAGCTCGTTTTCAAAACACCATTCATCACCATCAATCCTTAGCCCCTCTGTTAGAATTAAGTGACCCGAATCCTTATTTAAATAAAATACAGTGGTAAAATAAAATAAAAGTAAAATTCCTATAGAATTATACTTCTTTTATTTTATTTTAAAATAAGGTTTTTTAAACCTTATTAAACTCCATCTATTTGATATTGATTAGAATAAAGTGTTTCACTCCTATTAGAATATGGTTTTACAAGCCTATAAATAGACATAGTCTACTCCTCTTGTAATTAATTCGAATTCGACATAGTGAATTTTCTTCTTCTCTGCCCGTGGTTTTTTCCCGAAAGGATGTCCACGTAAAATCTGTGTGTTCTTTATTTTTATTTCTATTTCTATTTTCTTTGCGATATATTGTCATTGTCAAAGTTATATTTCTACACCCTCAATTTTGTTATGTTTGCATCTAATTAAAGTATGACTATGGAAATACCGCATATTACGGTCACAGCTTGCAAGCCAAACCATTCTGGATTTTTGGAACCACAAAATCTCCTCATGCTTTAGAACCTCATCAATATCCTGTATTAATTTCAGCTCACAATTACGAAGTCTAACATAAAATTCGTTGAACACGTTTGAGTTCAGAAATCAGCTGTCGCTTAAGTTCGAATATGTTGCCGTAAACACGTTTATTCCAATCCTGTACCACACTCTTGGAATTTCTTCAAGTTATCAACCATCAAAACATAACCTTCCCAACTACTACGAACCAGGGCCTTAAATTCAACACGAAGCATCCAACTGTCCAGGCAACGAAAAGGCCGACTCCCTTTGTTAGTCCTTGGTTCTAAGGTTACTAAAATAGGTCGGTGGAGATTTCTAACCGAGCAGTTCGGCGCAAAGGATTCCCTACTTGCATTACAAATTTCCCTCTCCAAACGTTGAGACAACCCTCCTCTACTCCATGTGAATTTAGAACCAACGCAACCCAAATCCCGAAGGCCATTATTAAAAAGGAAATCTTGAAACCATGCGCACTAATTCGGGTCTCAAATAAGCATAAGATATCCGGGTTAAAATCATTTCTATGCTCAGCGACTATTTTATGGAAATGGGGATGTCTCGTTTCCTAACAATTCCAGAAAATAATACTTAAATCCATAAAAATCAATATAACTCTTAAGGAACTGCAAAGAACACACAATCAACCCCATAAAATCAACAAGTAGAATCCACATTACTATCAAAATCCGCATCCATAATTTCAATCGCAGATGGCGGATCCCCCTCTCTGGGACATACAGTCGATTTCCTTCACTCTTTTGTTCATGGTAATATAATTTGTCATATTTATAATACATAAATGGATCACAATAAATAAGTTTAGCACGACAACTAAATTAATTTCTCGCTCTTTACTATTTTTTCTTATATTTCATATCACAACTTTAAGAAACATAATTAGATTGTTTAATTTCATGTTGAGTGCCAATAATTACCACCCAAAAACTTTTGGTGGTAAATGTTTATGGTGACATTTATTTTTATTGAAATTTTGTTTGTATCATTAATTAGTTACTAGTTTTTAAATTTTTATCATATGACAAATTTTGGTGGGATTGTTTAATTAGTTACTAGTTTTCAAATTTTTATCCTTTCGCTCTCCCTTATAGGTATGCTAAACAACCTTTTCCTCTAGTTTTAGTTAATAATTTTATTTTTTATTTTAATTTCATGAAAGATTGTACAATATTCTCAACTTTATTTATTATTTCCTTCTGTTTTTTCTTTTTTTTGCATAATGTTAAATTTAGTTTTCAACATTTATATTTTTTGTCGATTTGATTTTTATTCTTTTTTAAGTTAAATTTTGCTCTCAACCTTTCAAAAAAAGAGTTAAAATATTTTTTTATGGAAATGTTGACTAAAACATTAATTTCTTAATGATGTTAGTGTAACAACCCGTATGACAGTCCACATGTGCTTTCATGCTGACATGGTACTATGTCTTATACGCCATGTCAACAAATAATTTTAAAAAGTATAAAATAGATTATATTTAAAATTATAAAAATTCAAAAAAAATTAACATGAAGTACATATAGATTGTCATTCAAGTTATCATGTTTAAAAATTAGAGCACGTTTGGTTCACTGTATTGGATTAGAGGTGTATTGGATTAGAGGTGTAATAGCAAATCAACTGTTTGGTTGAATGTAATGGAATACAGGCGTAATAGTAATCTTGTGTTTGGTTGAATGAAATAGAGGTGTAATAGCATAATGGAAAAAACTAAAATGACTAGAATACCCTTAGCATAAATTTGTTTTGGTAAATGATTATTGTTATTGTTATTTAAATTTTAATAAGATTATTAATATCAATAATAGAGCATTTAATTATATTTAAACATAATAATTATTAAATATATTATAATTAAAATATATAATTTAATAAAATTCTTAATAATCAATATCTTATATGAATTTACTCAAATCATAATATATGATACTATAAAATATAATTTAACATAATTATTATTAAATATATTATAATTAAATATATAATTTAGTAAAATTCTTAAAAATTAATATTCTTATATGAATTTACTCAAATCATAATATATGATACTATAAAAGATAATTTAACATAATTATTATTAAATATATTTTAATTAAAATATATAATTTAATAAAATTCTTAATAATCAAAATTCTTATATGAATTTACTAAAATCATAATATATGATACTATAAAATATAATTTGAAGTAATTAATATTAAAAATATTTTAATTAAAATATATAATTTAATAAAATTCTTAATAATCAACATTCTTATATGAATTTACTAAAATCATAATATATGATACTATAAAATATAATTTGAAGTAATTAATATTAAAAATATTTAATTAAAATATATGATTTAATAAAATTTAAAATAATTATAACTAATAAATTTTCTTATATGAATTTGTATAATTTAAAATAATTATTATTAAATATAATTTAATAATAATATATAATTTCATAAAATTCGTGATAATAAATTTTCTTATATGGATTTATACAATTTAAAATAATTAATATTAAATATAATTTAATAATAAAATGTTCTTATATGAATTTACTAAAATCAAAAAATAACTTGAGAATTATATTCTGCATAAACATAATTAACTTATATTAAGAAAAGGTTAGATGAAAATGAAATTCTTCATCATAATCCATATGTTATATAGTTTTACAACATCATAATAAATTTTCTTATATGAATTTATACAATTTAAAAAGTTTGAAGTACGCAATTCCAAGGAAAAAGTGGAGGGGATGATATCACTTTCCTCTCTTTTTGGATTGCTATTTGTTAATGACAAATGCAACATCAGATTTCAGCTACTCCAACATAAATAGAATAGGGTAACAATTTTATAAGAAACCAAATCAAACAAATTTCCATAATTAACTCCAGTAGTTGATCTATAAGCTAGATATCCTTCCAGGCATAAGAGTAAATTTCTAATGCCAATAACTAATTTAACTTTACAAATCCATTGGCATGAACTAATCAAATTTGTGTTAATAATAGATACAAATTCGTTTTCTACAAAGATATACAGAAGCAATGCATCAAAGCAAGCCAACCATTACTGAATACAACTGCCTCCAAGACTCAACAACCAAAAATACTAAGAAGGGGGGAGAGCGAAGAACCACCACAGAGGAAATGAGGCAGTATCATGCATCTAGCAGCAACCACGAACAAGATTTTGTCTAAAACTTCTGCATGATGGGTAAAAAGATTCCTAAAAACCTGATTGTCAAGAAGGTGACATAGACCTCTGGAAGTTGTAATCTGAAAAGATTCTTATCATTTTATGAAAATAAGTGGTACAAAAGGTGTTTGAGGAAGAAGTGAGGTGTAAGTCAATTCATTCCATGTTTTCCCCTCAATGAAGGGAACAGATAAATCAATTGTGTGAAAAATACTTGAAAATATAAACTCCATATACTACCTTCTCTCCATATTTGATTCAGGAAGCATATAAGACACAACAAACATTACTTCAAGATGCACCAAATACAGCTAACACAATCTCCAAACTATTCAAATATACAATATGGTTTTATTAACAAGATACTAAACCACTAGACCACTGCAAAAGAGCATGTATAATATGATCTTATTAAAAAAGTACAAAAGAGCTACCTCTCATTGTGAAGAGCAAAGAGAACGAATCAAATAAATTAACTTCGGAAAGCAGCCAACTAAGATGGCTACATTGTCAACTTATAAATACAGAGAACAAGGTTCACAATGTTTTGCACAGACAAATAGAACAATATATAATATGAACTCCCACAGAGCTTTATTCTACAAATAAAACTCGCATGCCAACCACTAATTGAATGCAGTAGAATCTATCTGTTAAAGAACATGGAGAAAAAATCCAACAATAATCCAAAAGGCTATTTTTTAGCATGACGCCTAGAAGGGAGACATTTATTTTCCGATCGAATAGTCACTGGTTGTGCTATGCTGCAGAAACTTGCAAGAACAATCGAAACAGGAAAAATAAAACTGAAAGAAACAAGAATATTAACCTCCTCTTGATCAAACAAAAACTCCTCTTCATCAAGTCCAGCTCCAGGTAAATCCTCATCCTCATCATCTAGCCCCCCCAATTCAACTTCCTCGAGAACATCGTTTCCAAAAAATGCATATTGTGATGCATCAAATACTGCACCTTCTGCATAATAGAAAGGTTAACTTTACTGAATGAGCTCCTCATAAAGAAGAAAACAACACAGAATCATTAAAAAAAAGTACTTTCTCCAATTCAATGGGCAGGAATGGGGTAATTGAGATGGGCGCAAGTTAACACCCTTTGTATATCCAAGGGTCTGATATTTCTCAAAATGTACAAAAAGCAGCTTCTCCAATTCAATCATAATTCAAATAAATCGTGCTTATTTCCATCACTAAAAATATTCGAAACCAAAGTCAATTCAACTGAAAGTTTGAAACACCAGCACACTGAAATCATTAACTGGCGTGATTTAGTAGCCAAATTCAAACTTATAATTACTAATCTGGAAAATGTCCAGGCCAACATGAAACAAATTCGCTACTTAAAAACCAAAAATTGTTCACATATGGAAACGACATTTGACTTCTAACTGAATCAAACAGTGTTACCACAATTGTTTTAGCAACAAAAGCCTGCCCTTAGCATTGAAAACACAATATTTAAGGATCTAATTTCATTTCCTTCTAACATGAAAAAGAGTGTTATATTGAGTTTACCAGTGGTTTGAACTCTAATATTAACTCGAGCCTCTGAAGGATGAGGAATACTGTAGCCACAGAATGTAACCCTTGGGCTGCACAACATAAAAAGGATAGCTTCCACTTTCAATACAATCACTTAAAACAAAGAAACCCAGCATGAATCAAAGCCAAAAACAGATGTGAGTGAACTGACTCTTGATTCAAAGTGAATCTAACAGCATTAGCTATGGTATGATCCTCACAGTTAAAGAAAAAGTGGCAGCACTATTATTAGTGAAAGACCCGTGTTCCATTGTTTCCTTTTATCCAATTTCTAAATCTCCAAACCAAGAAACAAAACTATTAAAATGATGAAATTTAATCCAATAATCATTGGGAAAACATATTTTTAAATAAAAAATAAGGTTGTATCTTCCTTACCGGTTCCAATGGACAGAACACAGTTTCACCGATGGAGAGGAACGGAAAACATGAGAAGGAGGCTGCTTTCTGATCGGTGTTCGAAGTCCAGTTGTGATGCCAAAGAGAGGTAAGATAGAAAGGTAGAAGCGTGAATCGGTGGAGATAGAAAGGTAAGACAAAAAGGTGAGGAGAATGGAGAAGAAAGGTAGAAGGAAGAAACAGAAGACGGTGGATTTTGGGTAATACAGAAGCGTGAATCAGGAGGGTAAAACAGGGACCAAAACTCAATCCGGACCTAAACTGAGCACAACGAAGGGATTGGAAATCGGTGGAATTTGGGGATTAGATCAGTAATGTAATAGACTCGTATTAAGCTAATACACCCAACCAAACAATGTATTGAGTGGGGCCCACGATTAGGGGTGTAATGGCTATGCCAATACACCCAACCAAACAAGCTCTTAATGTTTTAGTCAGTATTTTTGTTAAAAATAATAATTTAACTCTTTTTAAAAAGTTGATGGTTGAATACAATTTTTTTTAAAGGTTGAGGGTTAAATTTTTTTAAAAATTAATGTATGCATGTTAACCTTAAAGTAGGGTACACTGTTGCACAATCGTTAGCAAATACACAATAATAAAAAATATTTAAGTATATTAATTTAAATCAAATAAATCACAAGATCGAAACATGAATAACAAGTAAAATATTATTTAAAATAAATGTTTACTGTAAACAGGTTGGAAATCGATTTAGGGTTGAGGCCTATGGAACACAATTTCCTTAAGACAGATCCGACCGCTCCTTTCGCGTCGAAGAAACATCGAACGATTGTTTCCTAGGATACAACAACTGGATGAACACCACAGTAGTGCAGTTGCGTGATCAACGAACTAGGCTTGCCTTCTTTCTATCACTGGAAAACAGATTCAGGTGAAATCCAATGTAGATCCAATTTTCTATTTACTCGTGGGATCTAGGCGGTCCCGGTGGACCACCACGACTCCTCTCTTCTCGATAGTCTATACATCCCTTATTAGTGTATGGACAGCTATCTTTCAAGCACAGGTTTAGGTTCGGCCTCAATGGGAAAATAAAATGGAGCACCTAACAACGTATCTTTACAAACCAAGAACTACGAGATCGCCCCTTTCATTCTAGGGTGACGGAGGTATCGTACCATTCAAGCCTTTTTTTTCATGCTTTTCCCAGAGGTTGAAGAAAGCTGCAATCAATAGGATTTAGCCGTAAGAATGCTTGGCTGCTAAATAATTCACTTATTGGTCTTCGACCCCCTCAGTCACTACAAACGCCTCCCATCAGTGTAATGGGATGTGTCTATTTATCTATCTCTTGACTAGAAATGGGAGCAAGTTTGAAAAAATATCTTAGAGTGTTTAGGGTTGGGCCAAGAGGGCCTCTTAACGCCCTTTTTTTTTCTTCCCATCGGAGTTATTTCTTATTTCACAAATACTTGCCATGGTAAGGATGAAAGGGGGAACAAGCACACTTGGAGAGCGCAGTACAATGGAAAGTTGTATGTTGCGTTCGAGGATGAATCACTCCTGAAAATGAATCTATTGATTCTCTCCCAATTGGTTGGACCATAGGTGTAATGATTTACTTCATGAGCGAAATCTCTGGTTTAAGTCCAAGATGGCCCAACTGCACCAAAGAAAAGAATAGAAGAAGCATCTGACTCCTTCATGTATGCTCCACTTGGCTCAGGAGATATAGCTCAGCTGGTAGAGCTCCGCTCTACAATTGGGTCGTTGCAATTACAAGTTGGGTGTCTAATTGTCTAGGCAGTAATGATAGTATCTTGTACCTGAACCGGTGGCTCACTTTTTCTAAGTAATGGAAAAGATGATCGAAACATGCCACTGAAAGACTCTACTAAGACAAAAATGGGCTGTCAAGAATGTAGAAGAGATAGGATGGGCGGTTGGCCAGATCTAGTAAGGATCGTACATAGACAGTAGTTGGAGTCGGCAGTTCCCTTAGGTTCCCCCATCTGGGATCCCTGGGGAAGAGGATCAAGCTGGTCCTTGTGAACAACTTGATGCACCATCTCCCTTCAACCCTTTGAGCGAAATGCGGTAAAAGGAAGGAAAATCTATAGACCAACCCCATCATCTCCACCGCGTAGGAACTACGAGATCACCCCAAAGAAACATGTATGGGCTAAAATATCTACAGGCATAGAAGGGCTCGACCGATCCAGACGTTTTGCGTCACCCACGTGCGCCCCCAACCCCGCCGGATTTGGATTTGCACCCCCTTGCACGCAAGGGAGAACATTAGTTTAGTCATTTAATAACCACCAAGTTGGTTTACCTCTATATACAAGTTCCACACTTGATTCCCAATCAATGTGGGACTAATACTTTTCATTTTCCTCAACATAATTCATAAGTAACTTGCCTTGAGCATCAATTTCTCATTCATCACTCAACCAGTTTGAGCATATGATTGTAAAGGTCTTATAGGTAGAACATAAAATCATAATTTTAGGATTCAAAACTCCTCATTTACCAATCGAAAATATGCCTCAATGATTCAAAAAAATTTATATTTTTCCAAAATACACGTCATCATTAATGGAGATCTACTTAGCATATCACATCTATAAACAATGATCGTATTATATAAATACATAGAATTAACCTATCTGAGATGACATACAGAAAAATACACAACAATAATAGTGAAAATAGTAGAAATGTGTTAACGAGAGTGATAGCTTTTATTTTTCTTCAATAAAAATTAATAATACAAACTTCAAATATGTGGTATTTATTTTCTAATTTGCAGCTCCAAATGACACCACATACTTGCCATCACTACAATCACCATGCATTGAAGACCCAATATCCAATTTGAGAAGCACGCGATAAGCTATTCTACCAGCTATGTTATTGCTTTCAACATTTAAGTTTTATTATATTGAGAATAACAATTATCTAAGTTTTTAATTCCACGGTTTTGATTTTTTTAAGAAATAAATTTTGTAATGTTTTTAGTAAAAAAATAATTATTATATTTGAGAATTATTTTACAAATTTTAATTAATTATTTTTTTACTTTTTTTTAAAATTATCATATGATGATTATTATGTTATTAATAATTTGATGATTTTGAACCTCATGTGTTGGTTTGATGGTCAGGGTGTTCATCGTCCTAGGTGTGACATGAGTTTGAGTTGCGCTATTACATTGTTGTTAGGGTTTTGCCCTCCTCTTGTAATTCACTAAAAATGATTGTCACTGAATATTGATTATAAGATGATTTTTGTGTGTGTGTAATATGTGACAATTTCAAATTGACACTAAATAGATTTTTTATGACATTATTTAGCATATTAGGTAACAATATATTGCGTCATTAGTAATGTGACAATATCTTTTTCGTCACCTATATGTTGAATGCTATTTCATTATTGATGATGATTCGAATAATAAATGACGTATATAATTTCATGATGAAGTGATCTGTCATTAAATACTTATTAAACGGTGACATTTTACATTTTCGTCATTAAAGTTATTAATTTTATTATATTATATGATGATATGATACGTCATTAACACTTTTACAGTATCACTTTTTCACCTATAGATTAAATGTTATTTTATTATAAGTGACGATACTAATGATTAATAATGAAATTTGATATAATTTAGTGATGCCACTAAATGACTTAGTGTTAAGTATAAGATGGCGTTATACATTATCATCACTATATTTCCAATAATACATGAGGAGAAAAAGAACATTATCATTATTAATCTTTAGTAACACACCTAATGTGAGGAACGTCATGTAGAAATTAGAGTAGTTCTCTGTATTTGTATTTTTAATTCAATAGAACATATTACACCTTTATATATACAAACTATGTCTCTAATCTAGGAAATTCTAAGTTAGGAAAGATACTAATATTAGAAGATATGATCCCCTAAAATAATGGATTAATAAAAAGAATATTTTCAGAATCCCTTAACTAAAGGGATGGCATATATTTCTATAATTCCTGCACTCCCCCTCAAGCTGGAGGATATACATTGTATAATCCCAACTTGAATAGAAATTTATTGAAAATAGGCTTTGGCAAAGCCTTAGTGAGAATGTCTACAATCTGTCCTTCTGAAGGAATGTATGAAAGAGTGGCTGTCTTTTTGTTGACTTGGTCAGCAATAAAATGCCTATCAATCTCAACATGCTTTGTTCGGTCATGTTGAACTAGGTTCTTGGCAATCTGAATGGCAAATTGATTATCACACAAAACTTCAAAATGATCCTCCTAATTAGCGCCAAGTTCTTTTAGTAATTTAAGTAGCAAAATTCCTTCGCATATTCCCAAAGCTAGTGCTCTAAATTCAGCTTAAGCACTACTTCTTGAAACGACAGATTATTTTTGTACTTCTCCAAGTTGTAAGGTTACCCCAAACAAAAGTGCAGTAGCTACTAGTGGATCTTCTTTCAGTGAGATCTTCGGCCCAACTAGAGTCTGTAAAAATCTTAACAGTTCTGTCTTGTGTCTTCTTAAACATTAAGCCGTGTCCTGGAGTTTTCTTCAAGTGCTTGAGAATTCTATTTGCTGCTGCCATTTGCTCCTTAGTAGAATTAGTCATGTGTTGGCTTATCACATTTACGGGAAAGGCTATACCTGGCCTCGTCAAGGATAAGTAAATTAGTTTCCCAACTAATCTTTGAAATTTCTCTCTGTCTACTAAAGACCCATCTTCTTTGTTGAATCTTAAGTTGGCCTCCATTGGTGTATCAGTTGGCTTACAACCAAGAAAACCAGTTTCTTTAACTAAATCAAGTATATACTTTCTTTGATCAATCATAAGTCCTTCTTTTGATCTTGCCACCTCAATTCTTAGGAAATACCTTAGCTTTCCCAAGTCATTGGTTCCGAATTCCCTGTTTAAAAACTTCTTCAAATTGCTAATCTCTTATCATCTCCAGTAAGAATTATGTCATCCACACACACAATTAGGATAGCTTTCTTATTTGTAGAAGTTACCTTGATGAAAAGTGTATGATCGGCAAGGGACTGCTTGTAGCCGTTTTTAAGAATGACTTTAGTGAACCTCTCGAACCAAGCTCTAGGTGATTGTTTTAACCCGTATAGAGACTTGTTGAGCTTGCAAACCTTATTGCTACCTTCAACAGATTTTAAGCTAGGTGGCAATTTCATATAGACTTCTTCCTCTAGCTTACCATTAAGAAATGCATTTTTTTTACATCAAGTTGGTATATTTGCCAATCGCAATTTACAACCAAACGTAGGAGTACTCGAACAGTGTTAAGCTTTGCCATAGGTGCAAATTTTTCTGTGAAATCTATCCCATATGTTTTCGTAAAACCTCTAGCCACTAGTCTAGCTTTGTATTGTTAGATACTACCATTGGAGTTATACTTTACAGTAAAGATCCATTTACAGCCAACAGCCATTTTTCCTTGAGGAAGGTCTGTAACGGTCTAAGTAGCATTTTTCTCTAGTGCACAAATTTCCTCTTCAACAGCCCTTCTCTATTTTGGATCCTTTAGAGCTTCAACTTGCTTGTGAGACCCTGTTCTTTATCCAAGGTTGCTGTAAATGCTTGAAAAGAAGGCATCAATAAATTATAACCAACAAATTTTTCAATAGGATGCTTGGTGTACTGTCTAACCCCTTTTATAATAGCAATAGAGATTTCTTCTTCCATTTCGGTAGCTGGACCCAAATCCAATTCTCGACAAGAATTAGATTGCAAAATAGTCTCATGGATATGTTTTCTTTTTTTTTTTTGTAGACACGAAGCTATTTGGGTAGTGTTTATTTTTTGAAGACTTTCAGTGGGAGTAGGTGTATTTTCAGGAAGGGTGTTTAAAGTAGGTGTGAGTGAATTAGTGATAGGTATTACAGGAGAATCAATAGGAGTAGTCACGGGTGACAAATCTACAGGTAAAGACGAAAATAGTGGTAATTCTGAAGGTTGAAAATGAAGAATAGAAGGAGATACCTGATGTGGCTGAAAATTACTCCATGGCTCCCCCTAAATTTCAGCCAGAGTGAAATAGGGATCCTGCTCATAAAATGTTATATCCATAGTGGTAAAAAATCATTTAGAAGGAGGATGATAGCATTTGTAACCCTTCTTAAGTGAAAAATACCCAACCAGTACACATTTTAAAGACTTAGGGTCTAACTTGGACTTATTAGGAGTAATATTTTGGATAAAAACAGTGCAGCCAAAGATTTTTAAGTGGCAGAATGGAGGAGATAGGCTTAAAATGGGGAAAGTGCTGCAAAAATATAGATTGAGATGTTTGAAATTTTAAAACCTTACTAGGCATTCGGTTAATTAAATACGTGACAGTTAATAAGGCTTCCCCCCACAAATATTTGGGAACATTAGTTGTAAACAGAAGAGAACGAGTGACTTCAAGAAGGTGCCTATTTTTCCTTTTGGCAATGCCGTTTTGCTGTGGGGTTCCAACACAAGAACTAAGTTGAACTATGCCCTTTTCCCTAAAAAAATCACCCAAAGACCTAGCAAAAAACTCACTACCATTATCAAATTTAAAGAGCTGGATTTTAGACTCAAATTGAGTGAGAACCATGTTATAAAATTTCACAAAAACACCAGCAGTTTCAGATTTATCTTTCAGCAAATAAGTCCAAGTTATCCTATTGTGATCATCAATGAAAGTGATAAACCACTTACAATTATCAGCATTCTTCACCCGAGAAAGACCCTAAATATCACTATGGATCAAAGCAAAGGGGTGAGAAGGCTTGTATGGAGAAGGAAAATAAGATGATTTAGCATGTTTGGCAAGAGAGCAAACTTTGTAAGAAAAAAATTTGCCTTTTATTGATTAATAGAGTAGGAAATAATTTGGCAAGGTATCAGAAACTAGGATGGCCTAAACGAAAGTGCCATAACATAACAATATCAAGTTTTTTCAAAGCAATGAAAGATTTAGAGATATCAGTTTTAGGAGAGGAAGGGAGGATGTAGAGGCCATTTTGCAAGCCGGCCTTACCAATCATCTTCTTTGAGTTCAGTGCCTACAAAGTACAATCAAGATCATTAAAAATTACGGAACAATGCAAGTCTGTGGAAATTTTACTTACGAAAATGAGATTGCAAGCCAGATTTGGTACAAAGAGAACATTTTTAAGTGCAATTTGTTCGTTGAGAACAACAGTGCCATGTCCTTCTATTTTGCACAAAGAACCATTAGCCGTTTTAACAGCTTTACCAAAAGTTTGGAAAAAAGCGCGAAACAAGGCCTTGTTACCAGTCATATGATCCATAGCACCAGAATCAAGGATCCAATTAGGAGTCAACTGGAAAGAGAAAAATGTTGTAGAATAAGGGTTACCTTCTGGTTCTTTCATGACTAGATTACCCTCACAAGACCCCTGAAACTTTCCAAACAGTTTTTGAAGTTCAACAATCTACTCTTTGGTGAAGCTAGTGATAGATGTGGCAGTGGCAAGGCTTGATTTATTATCTCGAGAGTTCTTGGACTTCCAGTCCTAAGGCTTACAATGAAGCTTCCAACACTTCTCCTTGGAGTGACCAGGATTTTTGCAATGATCACACCAAGGTCTCCCCCATTTGGAAGAGGGAAATGAGTGATGTGTCAGTAAGGCAGATCCTTCAGGAGTGGAATATGGTTCATCAAGTAGCATCACACACCTTCGGCTTTCTTCCTCCTTGACCATAGAGAAGGCCTCTCGAAGAGAGGGAAGAGGAAAAATAGCCAGGACCAACCTCGTCCAGGTCCTTGTTTAAGCCTTGTAAAAATTTAAACAGCCTTCACTGAGTGACAATTTGCTGATAAAGGGTAGCATCTCTTGGATCTGCCCAATCATGCTGTGCATACAAATTTAATTGTTACCATAGAGCGGTAAGGGTATTGTAGTAGAGAGTAACGGGCATGGTTCGTTGCTTAAGGGTGGCTGCCTAATTTTCAGCATGATACAATTCGGTAATGTTATTAGTGCTAGAGTAGGTTTCGCGGACTACACTCCAGATGTCAGCAGCTGTGGTGTAAAGAAGAAAGTTTCTGCTTATACTCGGGGTCATGGAATTAAGGAGCCAAGTCATAACCTGACCATTGTCACGCATCCACTTAGCGAAACCAGTGTCAGGCACAGCAGGCTTATTGATTTCACTAATAACATAGCCCAATCTTTCTCTGCCCAAGAGAAAAATCTTAACCGATTGGGACCATTCTAGAAAATTGTTGCCATTCAATCGATGGCAGGTGATAGACAAACCAGATAAATCTAATTGAAAATCAGAACCAGAAAAATTTTCTAGATTTGAAGTAATCTCCGGAGTAGAAGAAAGAGATGTAGAAGAAGAAGTCTCAAACATGGTCTAGGTTGGAAAGAAACCATAACCTAATCTGATACCATGTAGAAATTAGGGTAATTCTCTGTATTTCTATTTTTAATTCAATAGATACTAATATTGTCTCTAATCTAGGAAACTCTAAGTTAGGAAAGATACTAATATTAGGAGGTATGATCCCTTAAAATAAGGGATTAATAAAAAGAATATTTTCAGAATCCCTTAACTAAAGGGATGGCAAATATTTTTATAATTCCTACACGTCATGACAACAAACTTTGCATCACCAAATACAAATAGTGATATAAATGTGATTTTCAGGGAAAATAATTTAGACGCCATTAATGAGCAAAATTGTAGTAGTGACTCATCACATTTAACTCTCATGTTACTATACATCTGTCCACTAGAAGGTCCATCAGTAATGTTACATCTTCCAACCCTATTGTAGCTTTAACGCATGAGAGATAAAACGTATGAGTCACTAGTCTCCCTCATTCAATTAGTAAAATTCTCAACTTGACTAACGTGATAAAAACAACATTTCTTAAGTGATAAATGCTTTTGTCGTTAGGCCATTATATTTCCATATTATTGCAGTACTAAGCTAGTAGATAATACTCCATTGTTGTTGCATTCTAAGTAACAAATCCTTCTTCCATCTCAATAAGAGAGCGGGCATTATGGCATCCTTCAAAATTTGGATTTAGAAAATATTAGGTATGTAGGATAGCATAGAATGTAGAGGGTGAATGTTTTGGGTATTTCATGAAAAAAAATAAGTGACATGTCATATTTATAGCTTTTTGTGTTAGGGTTCTGTTAGGGCATTTAATAAAACCTAAACACGGGTGGTGAGGTTAATTTAAATTTCCGAGACCTTCTCTTAAAAAAATCAGTTTCAAATTACTATTTAAATTTTTTTAAAATAACAAAGACCTTGACAACAATAGATGTCAAGGCTTGTTTAGAGAGGATCCATAATCATTACAAAATGCATAAATGAGTACAATTTAAATTTTAAAAATTTATCCAGAACCCCACCAGTCCTTCCAAAATCATTACCCTGATTTCAGTCTAGTTTGGAAAACTCATTAACACAATACATATAACAAAACTTGACACCCATAAATGTTGAAACACCCATCCCCAAAGAAAAAAACTATAGAATGAACTTGTACACATACATATTTTTACCCTTCTACCCCCCTTTTTTCTATATTCAAATAAAAAACCTAATATTAACACAAAATTTAATATAATCTACTAAAATCAAGCTTGAAACTAACATAATCCACTAATATCAACCTTCATTACTACTTCTTTTAGCTTGGCCGTATTTCCCAAATTCATCATCTTTTAATATTCATTTCTTAAAAGTTGCTTCTACATTAGAATTGTAATTTTGTATATATTAATATATATTTGAATAAACCCTAAATTACCCTCACTTTATTGATGAATCTATATTAAAGCATAGACACAAACTGCAACACCAAAATGTGTATACAAAAATTATGAATTAAAATTAAATTTTGATGTAATAACAACAGCAAAAAGAGAGAGAAAAAACCCCTTAAGAATAAGAACATAAAAAAAATCTCTAGGCTGTAACAACAACAGCAAATTAGTACAGTGTAATAGTTCAACAAGTAGTATTCAAATAAGAATATATTGCGTGTAGATATGGCCAACATGATAGATCTCATGTTGTAAACAACTTGGTAGGTCTAGGTTAAAATTTTCTATTAGTCCTTGTATTTTTCTAAAATTATAGATTTAGTCCATGTAGATATGACCAACATGACAGGTCTCATGTTGTAAACAACTTGATATGTCTAGGTTAAAATTTTCTATTAGTCCTTGAATTTTTCTAAAGTTATAGATTTAGTCCATGTACTTTAATTTGACCATTTTTAGCCTTACACTTTTCAAATTTTAAAAAATTCAATTTGCACCAAAAGATGACTATTAAATTCATTACGTTAAGTTTTGTTATTTCCTAAATCTGATGTGGCAAACATAGTATCATATATGTAATGCCACATCAGCTTGTTATTTTCACATTTTACTCACCAAATAATCAGTTAATGTATTAACGATTATCATTTATGCTAAGACTGAAATTTCAAAATTCGAATATATTGACTTCGAATGATCCAGTTGGAGAATATGGACTAAACCTACAACTATGCACATAGTGCAAGACTAGTAATTGAAATTTAATCAAACAGGTTTAACTACTATTATTTGAGTCAGGACAAATTTTCTAAATTCAAAAAATACAATGACTAAAATTGAACGATTCAAAAAGTATAAGAACTAAATTTACAACTTTTGCAAAGTACAAAGACTAATAATAAAATTTAACCGTACGTAGATATTTATCCTTTATTTATTCACTGTATTAGTTTAGGGTTAAGTTTGGCCATTGGGGTCATAGGTAAAGGTGATGAGTAAATAGATTTGGTTGTTTGGATTAATTTATTTGCTTAAAAAATACATAAAAATATAATTATTATTTTAGTATATATAATAAATACTAGAAATTCTATTATAAGTGTATGCACATGGAAACTACATAGTTAGAATATAGAGCCAAGTTTAAAAATAACATATAATAAATAATAGGTTTAATGACAAATTTGGTCATTAACATTTGCATGTTTTGTTAAAATGGCCCTAAATGTATTTTTGAGCATTTTTTTACCATCAACTTTTGTTCTCTTTTTTTTCAATTTGCTTTTTCTAACAGTTTTAATGAAAATTCAATTAAAAAAGTTAACAGGGATGATGTGGAATTTCATATGTGATATATTTTTAATGAGATTTAATTTATTACTTAGATAACCTAATAAGATAATTGCATGTGGAAAATAATATATTAAACTAAAAAAATAACTCTTAATTGAAAGAAAATAAATGTAATTATGTAAAACAAATTAACTCAGTAAAAAAATTCTCAGTAAACAAATGTATGAAAGATTGAAACCCTTTGAAAGAAAAGAAAGATTAAAATGTTGAATTTATTCATTAAATCTGTTAAAATAAACATATTTTTAAAAAAAAGGTCGATGGCCAAAAAAAAGCTCAAAAATACAATTAGGGCTATTTTGACAAAACATGCAAACGTTAGTGCCCAAATTTATCATTAAGCCAAAATAATAAAATGTATAGTTTGAAACTAATTAATAATAATAAAATATAAAATATGTACAATATTAAAATGAAAAAATATATATTAAATTGTGAGTAAAATGAAATTTAAACACGTAAAGACGTCATATTAAGAATATTAAATGCATTACAATTTTTTATCATGAATATTGTCATCAATTTTAAGTTAGTGTCATCAACTTAGCCAACAATATTATTAATATATATACAGTTGGTGGAGGTAATATCGTATGCATAATATAATTAAAGTATAAATATCATTTGAAAGTAAAGCTTTAGTTTAGTGGTAAAATTAAAGCTTTACCTGAATTTGAAATTTAAAATATGAAGAGACCAAAATTTCTGGAAATACAAGTATATGGACTAAAATCCTAATTTTTGAAAAGTACAAAGATTAGATGCATATTTTAACCATTTTTTAAATAAGATAAAAAAAAACTTCAAAAAAATATATTTTGAATGGCTTAAATAATAATATAGGTATAAAAAAAAAAGATGGAAGGAATTTGAGGTAAACTTTAAAAAGGGGTTGAAGAGGTCTTGAAAGGTATTTAGAAGCATAGGATGCTTTGAGTCATGGTCCTCATTTTGGCTTATACATGTCAAATTCACTTACGTAACGCCATTTATTATTTATTATTTTTATTTCTATTTGTGATGATTCGTAGTAATACAAATTCCAAGTAAACAGTATATTAGTGTATGTGTATGATTCGTTTTTCACCCTCACTTTCTTTTCAAAATATGCCCTTCCATCCCTCTTTACTCAACTTCTTTCTCTTCCATTTACTCCCTCCACTATTATTAATCATCCTTATTTAATAGTATACAAGGACTGATCTGATACAGTTCCTATAATATAAGGGCTTCTTACAAATTTAACTTTTTTTTAAATGATTTGATCAGTCAACGATGAACCGTTTTTTAAATGTTACACAACTTTTTATATAAGAAAAAAGACCAAAATTTCTACACGTTCTCATAAAAAAAAAACCGTTATAAGTAGCACCTCGTTGCTTCCGCATTTAGTTGGAGTTAAGTTATTACACCTGCATACTCAAATAAGCCTTTCTTTCCATTGATTTTCAGCTTTTACTTTCGAACCTAGTAGAGCTGCAAACATGGGCGAGAACCACCGTGTATTTATCGATAACCCTTCTCTGAACGACTCACAATGTTTCGATGATGATGGCCGCCTCAAACGAACCGGAACTTTCTGGACGGCCAGTGCACACATAATAACGGCGGTGATTGGATCGGGGGTTCTTTCGTTAGCATGGGCAATTGCTCAACTGGGTTGGATTGCAGGTCCAGCTGTAATGTTGTTGTTTTCCATTATCACTTTTTACACTTCTTGTCTGCTCACCGATTGTTATCGGACCGGTGATCCTGTTTCTGGCAAGCGTAACTATACTTATACACAGGCGGTTGGCTCTCTTTTGGGTAACTTTTCTTCCTTTTTGCTTATTTATTCAATGTTCGCAAACAAGACTAATAGTAAAAATGCAATGCTATTTTTTGTTTGTTTTGATAAGGTGGATACAAAGTGAAGGTTTGTGGGTTTATTCAGTATGTCAATCTTTTTGGTGTTTCCATTGGGTACACAATTGCAGCTTCAATAAGCATGATGTAAGTTCCAATTTAAAAAAACCAAAAAGGTAAACAACACCAGACTACTAAACTATTATGAGTTTATGTTTTGGTCACTAAAATTTAAAAAAAAAAATAGAAAATAGCCATTGAATTATTTAAAAAATTTTATTCAAGTCTCTAGATATTTAAGCTTTTTCTTTCTTAAAAAAAAAAAAAAAAGAGTTCAACTGGCGAGCTCCAAGCGATAATTTGACAATTGACACAGTGGATCAAAACGTTAAATTTAAATTGATCTAACAGTCAGTGTCAAAAATTGAAGAAGAATGCCTTTTAGATTTTAGCTTACAGATCCAAGACATTAAAAAAAATTGAATTGTAGAAAAGAATGGGAATGAAAACTTTCGATTTCGATTAGTGCAAGCGGTGCAAACAGAGAGAATCGTACTGTAACGATTTTAACAATCCAATAACTTAAACGAAAGTTTCAAATAATTTAATGACTATTTTATGAGTGACCAAAAAATAAACGTACTAATAGTTTAGTGATGTTAAGTGTAATTTACCTTCAAAAAACCCCCTCATTACAATTCTAAGAAATTACATATTCAAAGTTGTGACGCTTTTCCTGCTTTTGAAATGGTAATGATAGGGCAATAAAAAGGTCTAATTGTTTCCACAATAGTGGGGGGAAGAACCCATGTCACATGTCCAGCAGTCCATACATGATGATGTTCGGAGTCGCTGAGATCTTACTTTCACAAATCCCAGATTTTGATCAAATATGGTGGCTCTCAATTCTAGCTGCTGTCATGTCCTTTACCTATTCCGGCATTGGTCTCGCCCTTGGAATTGCTAAAGTTATAGGTATAGTTTCAACTCCGCCATGCACATTACAAATGCCTTTGAGTCTTGTGAAACATTTGAGGTCCAACTCGATCTTCTTCCTAGACTGATGGTTTTTCTTCATTTTGCTTAAGCAGGTATTGGAACTTTTAGGGGTAGTCTTACTGGAATAAGCCTTGGAACAGTTACTCCAGCTCAAAAGATATGGAGGAGCTTCCGAGCTCTTGGTGACATTGCTTTTGCATACTCGTTTTCAATGATTCTCATTGAAATTCAGGTATATTTCTTGGTTCTCTTTCAAATGTCGTAGTTTGAATTAATGATTTAAATTTACAAAGATAGATACGATTCCAACTCTCATGGTTGCATGCATAATAAATAGATTATAATATATTAAAAAAGCCCTTAAACTACTGCACTTTGTCCTTGATTTTAATATTAAAGTAGAATTATTTTAAATTTCATACTCTTACCTTAATTTCTTATTGATGCAATAAAAATTCTATAGACTTTTCAGATAAAAAATCTAAACTTAAAAGACTATCAAAATTTTCAAAAGAATGATTTAGTGAGCTATGTATATAAGCACTTTCAAAAGGTTTTAAAATATTATTTTGTTTTACTTTTAAAAATATTATTTTATTTTTATTTAATAAATTATTTTCATCAAATTCACCTCAGCATAAATGCAAATTAACTTAAATTTTCAAAATATTTTTCTTTAATAATAAAATCAAGGGTTTTATGTGTAAAAATTATAGGTTAGGGAGTACAAAAATAACATAAAGACTTGTTTAAACAAGGTATAATAGTTTAAGGGGTTCTTTTAGTATATTAACCTAATTAATATTATCAGCCGCCAATTATGACAAAAACATCACAAAATAATAACAGAAAAATTAATTATTGGGATATTGTAGGACACAGTGAAATCCCCACCAGCAGAAGCAAAGACAATGAAGAAGGCCACTAAACTTAGCATTGCAATAACAACAGCATTCTACATGTTATGTGGGTGCATGGGCTATGCCTCCTTTGGTGACTTTGCACCTGACAATCTCCTTACTGGTTTTGGCTTCTATAACCCATTTTGGCTTCTTGATATTGCTAATGCTGCTATAGTCATCCACCTTGTGGGAGCATATCAAGTGTTTTGCCAGCCGATTTTCACCTTCGTCGAAAAATGGGCATCACAAAGATGGCCCGAAAGCAAGACCATCACCAAAGAGTTGAAGATCCCAATGCCAATCCGGGGTTTTCGTCCTTACAAACTTAACCTGTTTAGATCGGTTTGGAGAACAGCGTTTGTGATGTTAACCACTGTGATATCTATGTTGCTTCCATTCTTCGGCGATGTTGTGGGGATTCTAGGGGCATTTGGATTTTGGCCTTTAACAGTTTATTTTCCAGTGGAGATGTACATTGAACAGAAGAAGATATCTAAGTGGAGTAGCAGATGGATTTGTTTGAAGATGCTAAGCATGGGTTGCTTGATGATTTCTATTCTAGCCGGCACAGGTTCAATAGCTGGTGTGATTCTTGACCTTAAAGTTTATAAGCCATTCAAGACTACCTACTGATCGTTGCTTTTCCGGCTCGTTGGTTCATCTGTTAGTTACTGATGGCAGATAAATTCAGCAATGTATTTGGATTTCAGTTCACAATATGGTAATACAATACAATACATTATTTAGGTAATACACCAAAATATTTCGATGATAAATGAGTGAAGTGGAACAATTCACAGAACCATATATCCCTTACATCTTACATGAGAATCCCTTGTACTAAAAGTCAGATTACAATTTTCTATCTCTACTAAAAATATGGACAAATTAGTCTTTATATGTTAAATTAAAGAGCAAATTACCCCTTTCTGTTAAAAATTACATTCATTTCTACTATTAAAAACTTCTGTTAAAAATTCAATTCACTTCTACTATTAAAAACTGGCATAACTGATAGAACAGTTTTCTGTGGCGTGCCACATTACCTCATTCCAACATATAGAGAGCAATTTTGAACAGTAGAAATGGATGTAATTTTTAACAGAAATTGGCAATTTGCTCCTTAATCTAACCTACAAAGATTAAATTACCCATTTTTTAAGTAAAGAGAACAAAATGCAATCTAACTCTTAATACCTATGATACTTTTACCATCTTACATGTCATTCCTACCTTTGACACTTCCCAATCTACACTATTTCATATTCAAAAGAACTTCAATACAGAAAAACAGATGCACAGATTGCATTAGAACCGATCTTTCTTGACTTTAAAACGAAGGAAATTTATGTTATAATCAGTAATGTCGCGTTCCTTCACTCCCATCCTATTAGCTAATAATATAGTACAATCATACTACTTACTAGTAAACGGCATCAAATTTCAAGGACTTGCAGTATGGAACGACACGATCACATTATTATTTGAGATGTTGGCATCAACTTAAATGGAAGGCTAAAAGGATGGGAGGCTTGGCATTTTTCACTTCATTCAGACTTGAAGCTGTAACTTCAGGGTTTTCTAATGGCAGCTCAAGGAATCACATACGCATACGTTTCGCATCATTCTGAGGGACGTCCACGTCACCATCATTGCCCTTTTCTAAATGAACTGTTTGTCCCTGTATGCATTTTAACATCAACAGTCAAATGACATAACCATAGGGTCTTCAAAAACTTCCCATAATATTGGAGGAAAAAACATAGGGGAATCTCAAAACATAGGAGAAAGACAATCTTTTGTGGCTTTCAATAATATTGGCACCTTCCAAAGTTGCATATGTGAGACCTTAAGTATCAAAGTTGGGCCATTTCTTGTAGTTAATTTTTAGGGATGTGATCACCTAATGCAGAGGTCTAAGGACATTTTTCCTACAAATATTTGCCAGCTAGACTTGTTGAGGGGGGATCGACTCTTTTGGGAGAAGTCATCGAAGTGTCGTCTGACAGACAACCAATCCAGTCCCCCAACAACCAAAGGTATTGTCCCCTGGGACAGGGTTTTGTCTCCCATGCTCTGCCAAAAGCCAGCGTGCTGTGAGTAGCTACCTTGAGTGCTTAGTTCACAGAGTTAGGAGCGTCTCGACCATACATTGACATACGGCCACCCACCAAGAGGTGACATGAGCAACTCGCCCACCAAGGGCTCTATGAACCAAGCCCTCAAGGCAGCCACTCACGGCACGCTGGCTCTAGGCAGAACACGGGAAACACAACCCTCCCCCAAAGACAATACCTTCAGTTGTTGGGGGACTAGATCGGCTGCCTAGTAGATGACACTTCAAAAACTTCTCCGGAGGAGCCAATCCTCCCTCAACAAGACCTTTGAAAAATAAATTGCCTAAACAGTCAATCATTAAACCAAATGTTTGAAGGTGGAAATGGGTGCTTCAAGTTTCCAGGGATTTGCTATCAGAACCCATTAGAACTTACACTTTCACCAGGGACAACTGCATATCGCTCTGCTGGAGAAACCCAAGATTTACCTGCCAATAAAACACTTCTATATTCAAGCATATAAAAAGCCAGATAGCAGAACAGGAAGGGCATCGATCGTCATTATACATTTACCTGACAATGGGTCAAGCTTTGAAGATTCTATCTGTTCCCCACTGGAACCTTCAACACTCAAAGCTTCTATGATCTTTGGAAAATTCCTGAAAATAAGAATCCAAAATATCACTACTTAGACCGTGACAGCTTTGTTACTGTAAGCACTTTTATATGTTTTGATCGGAATCTTCATTTTTCTGTAAGTATCCATGTCACACACCTATGCTTGATGCATATTCAGATTTTTGTATAGAGATATAACCCTCCAAATACATAGGGTGTGGAACTCATACCAGTATCTAACACTTACACCCCAGTCCAAATAACATATCTTTCTATGGTATCATGAAACCTAAACTTCAGTGGTCTAGATTAAAATGCTATTACCGGTCCATAGATTCTCCATGTCCAAGCTGTCCATTTGTACCCCTACCCCAAGAGAAGATGTTTTGCTCTTCGGTAATAGCAAGTGTGTGCCTCCATCCACACGAAACCTGAACTACTCTCTGCCAAGTAACACACAAACAAACATGTGAGAAGAGAAGAAGGAATTAAAAGAAAACTCCTAGAGCCTAGGGCTATCATAACCAATATTTGGAAGCAACAGTAACAAGAATGTGCCTGATCATTAGGAAATTTAACTTGCACTGGAGAGCAAATGTCGGTATTTTCACCAACCCCGACCTGTCCAAACTGTAAACAAGGTACAAAAATTAATTATTGCACCTTTGACAAGCATCCATAACCACGAAAGCAATTAAAGGACTTGTAAAATGTTAAGACACATGCACCAGTAAATTACTATTGGGCAGACAAGTCCATCTGCATGTGTTCATACATGTCAACCAAAATGCATGCACAATGGCTCAGGATTTATGCCTAATGTATTAGAAAGCAAACCGAGGCAATGTAGTGATACGGCATGTTGAGTGGGGTTATCTCACCGCTGTTGAGTATTGGGCTATGTATTTCGAAGATATAAACCTAGGATAATTTATTTTCATTTTCTACCTTGTTCCATCCCCAGCCGTAGAGTTTTCCATCAGATGTGAGTGCCATTGTATGTCTCCATCCACCTGATATCTAGTAAGATCCAAAACCAAAATGAAACAAACAATTTCAAAAATAATTTTAAAGCCAACGTATATTCGAGAGAAACAACAAATGTCATGAAAGGTATGAGGCATACTACACATCAGATATCAATAACACAGAAAAAGGGGAGACCGTATCATACACATTTAAAAATGAGATTACCATAATAACTCTAGCTGTTTGCATGTTACTTGCACTGGAATTGTCACTTAATATAGCCTGCTAAGAGTAAAAGTACTATGGAGGCCCTTATACTAAGAGTCGGATTGCATTTTGCCTCCTCTACTCAAAAAATGGGCAAATTAGTCCCTGTAGACTAAACCAAAGAACAAACTGGACCTTCGGAGACCAGTTTGCTCTTTAATCTAGAGTACAAAGACTAATTTGCCCATATGTTGAGTAAATGAGACAAAAATGCAATATGACTCATAGTACATGGGCCTCCATGGTACTTTTACCTCTGTTAAGATATCAAGAAATGACATCTCTCTCACACCTTGCAAAAGACATGATTAGGAGATCATTGAACATGCACTTACGTGATAAGACATATGAAAACCATGCTTTTTTGTTTTAACATGGAAGGAACATGTAAGAACTTCAGACTCTTTCTTGCAATACATTACTAAGAGATGGGAGCACCAAAAGGTCACCTGTTTAATAGAACTGTCAGCTAAAGCTTCCACCTTGTAAGGAACAAGATGATCCTCAAAGTCCCCATGTCCTAGTTGACCATACTTGCTCCAGCCATAAGTGTATAATCCACCAATAACGGAGACTGATATGGTATGCCGCCATCCACAAGCAACCATATTCATCTTCTCTTCCTACAACTCGAAATTTTAACAGAAAACAAAGACATAAAGGAAAATGACAGAAACAATCATAAAATAAGACAAGATGCAAAAAGGAAACTCACCTTTCCTGCGTTAGAATACAAAGAAGTCTTTAATTGAAGATTAAAGACAAAAGGAAAGAAAGGCCCTTTCAAATACCAAGGATGAACAAAAGAAGTCTTTAATTGATTGGTAATTACGTAGAAATTCAAACTACTAATTCAAAAGGAATTAAAAGTAAAGTAAAGATAATAACAATTTATTTGAATATCTGAATGTACCAAATCCTAAAGTTACACTATTACGCCCTCGCAAATTGATGGTCAATAGAGTAGAAATCTTGGATTCATTATGAGGAAAAAGCGTGGACAGTTCATAGAAAAAAATGTGGATTTTGCGACTGAGGTCACTATGATGGCAGACTCTTGTTGTGAGTTGCGACAGCTATGAATTGAATAGGGAATATTGTAACTTTGGAGACTATGCCGATTGTGACCTAGTTTTATGAGTTATGGAGTTGTGATTGGTGTATCCCAGACGTGGTTTAACGTCCATTAGGCAAAGCTCCTCAACAGACAACCAAGATAGTTGGGCACGAACCTTGCCACTTGGAACCATTAGATTGAAGCCGATGATTGGTTGGTGATAAAGAATGTCAGTTTATTGGCTTTGGTGAACAGACTTGGCGTTGTTTTAGCCAAAAAAAAAAGGTAAATTGTTTGAGTCATATGAAGGTCCAAGATGTGCTTGTTTGAACAAAGGGGTAAGAAAACATTTATAGGCCAGAAACGAGAACCATGTTGTTAGACAAAAGGCTTTGATACTATATTGAAGTAAAGGGAAGCTTATCAAATGGCTCCAATAATTCATTGATAGAAACCTCTATTTATAGAGGTAAAGATGGTTATATGGACCAAATAAATCTTACTAGCTTGTTGACTTACATTGAGAGTAGAAACCTTCTCTGGAACTAAGCGATCATTTCTGTCACCTAAGCCTAAGTTACCATATCGCCCCCAACCCCATCCATAGAGGGCACCCTCTTTTGAAATAGCTGCAGTATGCTCAGCACCAGCAGCAACCATTTTGATAGAAATACCCTATAACATATATGACAGGATTCCAAAGTTAAGAAAGAAGCAAATACTATTTGAACAAATGTACAACTCTATATGAGTACAACACATTTTGCGAAGGTCAACAAAACTAACTTGTATGCAAGCAGAGGCTCCTTTCTCTTAATGCTAATGCTATAGTACAAACATACTACCATGGAGGCCTTAATACAAGGAGTCAGATTGTATTTTGCCCCCTCTACTTAAAAATGAACAAATTAATCTATGTACGTTAGATCAAAGGGCAAATTACTTCTTTTGTAAAAAAATTCATCCATTTCTATTGTTAAAAATTGGTCCTTGTACGTCGCCATAAGGTACGCATGACATGTCATATGTAACAATTTGAAAAAATGGATGGAAATTTTAACTGAAAAGACTAGTTTGTTCTTTAATTTAAATTTGCTCATTGTTTTTTAGAAAAAGGGGCAAAATACAATTTAACTCCTAGTACAAGGGCTTCTATGGTAATTTTACCACAAACCAGATAATGGAGCATTGCATGGAAATTTGTTAAAGAAAACCAGAAAACAAACAATACCTGAAAGGCTTTAATCTTTTGAGGCACTGGAGAGTCTTCAGTAGTTCCAAGACCAAGTTGACCATTTTGATTTCTTCCCCAACTTCAATTAAATTCCAAAAGGTAAACATTAAAATAAGGGTAAAAAAAACCAATCAGTAATAAGAGCTATCAAATGTATAAATTGAAAGAAGAAATAACTGCAAATGTAAACTTCTGTAGAAGAGAGTAAAGTAGGCTATTATACAAATCACTGACCAGCTTTCAAGAAAATAAATAGAACCAGCTATTTTAAAATGATTAACTATCAGGTATAATATCAATTGAAATCAACATTAGCGGCATCTCTCAGTTCTTTTCACAGTCAAGCTTTCTTCTTTAGTAGTTTCTCTCCTGCACGGGAATAAATGCTTGAGGTAATAGTATTCAAAATGACAGTATTTTACATTTAAGGGTAAACTGTAGTAAAGGTCACCCAACTATGAAAAGTTAAAAATGGTCAATCAACTATTCAATTTTATCTTTTTTGGTCACCAGCATGCTAACCAAAAAAATGAAAACACCCAAAAATCTAAGCTAGTTGAGTGACCATTTTTTAGTTTTTCATAGTTAGGTGACCAAAATAGAAAAAAAAACCATAGTTGGATGACTAGTAATATAGTTTACCCTCCATTTAATTCATGCATTCCAGCCCTCTCATAGATCACCCCTAATTGCATATAGAGGTCAAAGGTTCTCTAATTTCTTCAAGAATACAAGATTACCTCTTGAAATGCATTTTGCTTACAATCGCAGTTTATTTCATGAAGGTCATGGGAATCAATATATATTATAAATCTTTTAGTTCAGTATAATAGGAGCATTATTATTTCATACCCTACCACTTCAAGTTCAAGCTACTATTTGTACTTGGATGTTAAACTCTAGGCACCAGTAAACATAGTTAACAGATAATTGGTCAAACAAAAAAAAAACCTACAAACTTTTGATCCTGAAACAAGGAAATTGAAATGAAATATAAACATAAAGGTAAAAGTACCATGGAGGTCCCTATACTAGGAATCGGATTGCACATTGCCCCCTCTACTCAAAAGCAAATTTATCCTTCTATTAAAAATTCTATCAACTTCTATTGTTAATAACTGGCCCTTGTACATCAACATGAGGTACATGTCGCATTCCACGTGTCACTATATGGTTATTCTGTCAACCACGCCAGTTTTTAACCGTACAAATGGATGAAATTTTTAACAGAAATGACCAATTTGCTCTTTAATCTAACGTCTAAATTAAGACTAATTTATCCATTTGTTGAGTTAGAGGGGCAAAAAGCAATCTGACTCCTAGTACAGGAGCCTCCATGATATTTTTACCAACATAAAGTAAAAAGAAAGTAAAAAAAGATCAAAAGGCCATACAAACCTTTGCACCTCGCCTTCCATTGTCACAGCCAAACAATGGCTGTCACCACAAGCAATTTGTTTGATCCTCAGACCATGTAACGCTTTTATTGGTTGAGGAGTGAACAAGTCACTAGAGTTTCCATGACCAAGTCTACCAAAGTCACCCCTGGAATTAGTAACAGTTAAAAACAGTCATACATTTTAGTCAGAATTGAAAATAGATAAATGAGAATATGATACAAACATTACCTCATAAGATACAGTATGCTTTTTTAAAAGCATAGATGAACAAGTTAAAAGAGTTAAAGAAAAGGTACATGCTTGTTCCTTAGTAATATGATGTTGGCATGAAGAATAGATTAGACAAACAAAGAACGACCCACATAAATATAATTTATAAACTTAATATAAGCCTGAATAGTGGAGAAAAAGGATAAAATTTAACAAAACAGTTCAAAAAGTTAATACAGATGTGATTATAGATGATATAAAGAATGTACCATCCCCAACTATAGACTTCTGCATTTGACAATGAATATGCAATTGTATGATCAGCACCACAGGTAATAGATATTATGTCATGTCCATCTAAAGCACTCAATCGAGTAGGAGAAAGTCGATCCTCCGCATCCCCATGGCCTAATTGTCCATCCTCTCCTCGTCCCCAAGAGCAAATAATATTTCCAGCTGTAAATGAACAAGAACCAGATTATAGGCTTAAGTAGCTCTATGCAAGTCAAATGAATGCATAAAGTAAGCTGAACAAATGTCAGAATCTAAACTTGAAATACAAGGACTCAAAAGACAAATTACAATAAATGTCAAATTAGTGAAGCAATAAGACAAGATAATACTGAAAATCCGGTAAAATTACCATGAAGGCCTTTGTATTAGGAGTTGGATTCCATTTGAGCCCCTCTACTAAAAAGTGGGCAAATTAGTTACTATACATTAGATCAAAGAGCAAACTGGTCCTTTGGTTATAAATTTCATCCATTTTTACTATTAAAAATTAGTCCTATATGCCTGAATCTGGTTATTCTAGTAGCCATTTCAGTTCTTAACTGTAAAAATGGATAAAAATTTTAACAGAAACGACCGGGTTACTTTTTGATCTAACGTATAGGGTTTAATTTACCTATTTTTTTAGTAAAGGGGACAAAATACAGTCTGACTCTTAGTTCAAGGGTCTTTATGGTACTTTTACCTCAATTAAGTTAATGAAAGCAATAGCAATGACAGCCCATTTATTTCTCAAAGCTTAGTTGGGTGAAGGATCTACGGCTTAACAATTTAATGAACTGAACAGCAGTTGGAAGAATTATTTGTTCAAAATTTAGTGCATTAATTTATTCAAATGAGGAAAAATGAAACATGCCATCAATCACAACCATTCTCCACCATTTAACAGTGAAGATCATATCAAAACATGTCTCAAATTGGCTCAGAAGCCCCACCAAATAGTAAAAAGACATAAATTAATTGGACATTTGAACAATATAAAAATCATATCTAAGTAAAGTACAAGCAGTCAACCAATCATAGCCACCATGCAACAAGGAACACTGCAAAATTACTACAAATGACAGAACTGATTGCAGAAAGAAACAAAGAAAAAAAATATCAAATTGAAGAACAAATTAAAACAATGAAGAAGCAGGTACTGCTAAACAAGTAAAATGAAGTAAAAATTTTGTAAGATTTAAAAGACCCTAAATGTTTCTTCCAAAAGATGAAATATCTGGGAAACTTTGGATAGATCAACGACTTTCCAGCATATAATAAGAAAATAAAAGAAAAAAATGGAGCTTACAGAGAAGAGCAACAGAATGGCTAGCACCAGCAGAGATGAAAAGAACCTGACGAAATGCACCACTGACCCCACTCAAACTCATTTCCTCTTCTGCCATTTGTGGATCTTATTACAACCCAAACTCTCTTTTTCTCTCTGTCTGAAAAGGGCAAAGATATTTTTGTGGTTTTGCTAGAGGGAGAAAGTGAAACAAAGATATTTGGGAGTATGTTAGAACAAGAAGATGACACAAGTAAGGCTTTGTTTGAATGAATAGGGAAAAAGATGATAAGAATAAAAATAATGAATTGAAACGAAGAAAGTAATAAAGAGGGAGTGGGCGAGGATTAATTATAGCGACAGAGGTAGGACATGTGCATGATACATGCAAGTACAAACTATCTAACAACGAAAACAAAAACAATTTAATTATGCCTAACCCAGGCTAAATTACCATGGAAGCCTCAAATTACATTTTGTTTATTTTATTTAAAAATTACATACAAGTACCGATTTTTAACAATAAAAATAAATAGAATTTTTAATAAAATGATTAATTTACTCTTTAATCTAACATATAATAGCTAATTTGCCTATTTTTTAATAAAATGACGAGTTATTTTGGATTCAGATTGTATCGATATGGGAATATTTAAATTCAAACAATTTTAAATTTAGGTCATTCATGATTGACACTCGTTTTTAAGGTTGTATCATTTTAGGTTAAAGAAACAATACTAGTCGTCACTTAATTATTTGTTAAGTATTCATTTTGGTCATCTAATTATGGAAAGTTATATTGATTATTAACGTTAGGAATAATTTAAGTTTTGGCCCTGAACTTGGTAACTAGGTCCACTTTGATACTTAAACTTAAGAACCAAATTCATTTTGGTCCTTAAACTTGAAAAGTATAGAAGTTTGATGACTTGACACTCCGAGATTGTGTCACATCATTAATTGAAATTTTTTTAAAAAATTATATAAACTTTTAGGTAATCATGTGGCACAATCTTAGAGTGTGACATATTGTGCTCTAATAGCCAGACTGATGGTTGAACTAGTAAGACCATTGATTCTTGATTTAACCAATTTGATCAGTTCAACTGCTAGATAAAAAATAATTAAATAACTAATTAAAATTCATAAAAATAAATTGATTCAACCTATTCAACTACATATTTTTGTCCTAGTTTCTGATTTTTACTAGTTCGGAGCGGTTTCTGATTCAATCAATTCAACCCCTTTGTTCGAATCAGTATATGGGTCAGTTCTTGCCCAATTGGTCCAACCAATCAATCTAGTCTTGTTTGAATAGCACTAGTCACATCATTAAATCTTGATGGAATTCAAGTTTAAGGACGTGACTGGTAAGTTGGAAGTGCAAAATTTATATTATTCCTTAACGTTATTGGAACTTCTTTTCGTTGGTCCTTCGTTTTCAAGGAATTTTCACTTTGTAATTCTATTTTTTTTTTCACACACGTTGACGTGAGTCTTCTTTTTCATGCTCCAACCACCATCAAATAATGGCTTCTTTCCCTTTCGTTCACAGCCCATAGCATCAAACTCCATCTAAAGTTGCGTAAGGGATTAATGGTGGTACTAATTGGTGGTCAAATTGTAGTTCAGCTTCTCTCTTTATTTGTCATTTACCTTGCTCTTAGTCTTACTCCCACCAACTTCTTTCTATTTTCATCAATTTTGTGTTAGAAAATTAGCTCGTGATTAGTTTTGGTTCTGATTGTGAAGTACCAATTTCATTGTTAATTGAACAAAATCAGAGTTACTCTAGTCCAAGAATTGTTATGTTTCATTTATTTTGCGTTAAATAAATTCAAATTCACCAATGGAAAGTAACTTTTTAAGTTTTATTTATTTATATAATATATTTTAATTTGGCCACCTGAATGAAAATTTTTGTAATTTCATCACGATCTTAGAAAATATTTTTATTTTAGTCACCTAAACGTTATATCTTTAACGGTGACTAAATTTACACGCCAAACCATGTCCACATCATGTTTATATTTTCATTTTAGTCATTCAACTTCTAAGTCATTATCATTTTGGTCACCAAAAAAAAAATCTTTAGTCCTAACTTTAAAGGGACTGATAAAAAAGCAAAATGAAGCATACTTTTATTGATTGAAATTAGAGTATTTATAGAGCTATACTCAATTAACAAGAATTCAACAAACTAAGAGTTCAAAAACAATAAAGGATAATAATTAACTAACAAAACATCAAAAATTTTGATGAAATCATGTACCATCACGCTCCCTAAAGTTGGGATTGAGTGGAACAGTTCCCAACTTGACAAAGAATTTATCAAAGGTAGCAGTTGTAAGGGGTTCACTTGAACTTGTTCACAAACAAAATGGAAATCGATTGCAAGATGCTTCATCTGACTACGAAAGATCGGATTTTCACAAAGATAAATAGTCCTAACATTATCAAAAAATATCGAGGAGTAGTAGTAAGCTTGTAGCGAAGTTCTTGCAACAAATTTGTGATCCAGCTGGTCTTTGCAACAACAACCACAACAGCTTTATACTAAGCCTCCATAGATGATCAAGAGATAGATCTTTGTTTTTTAGAAGACCATGAAATGAGTGTATTCCCAAGATAAACCACATAAACAATGGTAGAAGTGTGATTATCAAGGTCACCTGCCTAATCAAAATTAGAATAGACAAGCAAGTTTTTATTAAGGTCTTTGGAAACGTTAAAATCATAATAAGATGCACGTTAAGATATCGAAGAACTCTCTTTTTAGCTTTCCAATGACACTCTTTAGGATAATGCATGTATTGAAAGAGTTTCTTGTCCATAAAACTAATGTCAAATCTAGTAAATGAATGATATTGAAGCTTGTCAAGGATGCATTGATAATAAGATCCATCAATAGTGGCACCAGTAAGAGTTGTAAATATTGTGGTGGAGCTCATAAGAGTAGCCGTAACCTTGCTTAAATCCATATGAAATTCATTGAGCATATCTTGAATATATTTTTGTTGGGATAAAATAATTTCAATAGAGAAGTAAATTACCTCAACTCACAAGATGTATGAAAGACACCCAAGATCTCTGTGAGAGAATTGACTAGCAAGGCCATCAATAATAGATTCGACACCGCTTGTAGCATTGCTAGTGAAAATAATATCATCAACTTAGACTAACACATAGACAATGAATCCACGATCATGAAGGACAAATAAGGATGAGTTAACTCTAGACCCAGAAAAGCCTACAGTATCAAAATAATTCTGAAGTTAGATTTACCAAGCATGGGGAGACTGGTTAAGGCTATAAATTGCTTTCTTTAGCTTGCATACATAAGAAGGTAGAGTGGAATCTTCGAACTCTAGTGGATGTCTCATATAAACATCCTTTGTAAGATGGCTATGAAAATAAAATGTCGGCAATGACAATATATCACAAAAAAAAATAAAAAAATAAAGAACGCATAGATTTTACATTGAAACCCTTTCGGGAAAAAAAACCACGGGCAGAGGAGAAGAAGATTTACTATGTCAAATTCGAATAATTACAAGAGGAGTAGACTACGTCTATTTATATGCTTGTAAAACCATATTCTAATAGGAGTATAGTAAGATTGAAACACCTTATTCTAATCAATATCAAATAGATAAAGTTTAATAAGGTTTAAAAAACCTTATTCTAAAAATAAAATAAAAGAAGTATAATTCTATAGGGATTTAACTTTTATTTTATTTTACCACTGTATTTGATTTAAATAAGGATTCAGGTCACTTAATTCTAACAATCTCCACCTTGACACAAATTCTTAATGAACAAGTTCTTCATCGCGAACTCTCAACGAACAAGTTCTCCACCTATTCTATAAAACCCCTTAAGGGTTTAACTTCAACAATGAACACCAACCAAGTCTAAGTAATGCTCAAACTTGATTATAGGAAGTGACTTAGTCATCATATCTGCAGGATTTTCATGAGTACTAATTTTGCTCACAACAATATCACCACGAGCAATAATATCACGAACAAAATGATACCGAACATCAATGTGTTTTGTTCTCTCATGAAACATTTGATCTTTTGTAAGGAAGATGGCACTCTGACTATCACAAAATACTGTATTTATTTGACGGTATTCATTGAGTTTACTAAAGAGTCCCTTCAACCAAGTAGCTTCTTTACAAGCCTCAGTAATCACCATGTACTCAGCTTCAGTGGTAGACAAAGCGACTGTAGTTTGCAAAGTGGCTTTCCAACTGATTGCACAACCTCCGATTGTAAAGACATAACCTGTGAGAGATCTTCTTCTATCGAGGTCTCCAGCAAAATCAGCATCAACATACCCAATGACTCCATCTCTAGTTTTTCCAAACTGTAAGCAAACATCAGTAGTACCTCATAAGTATCTTAAAACCCACGAAATTGCTTTCCAATAATCTTTACTGGGATTCGCCATGTATCTGCTAACTGCACTGGCTGCATATGATAAATATGGACGTGAAAAAAACATGGCATACATGAGAAATCTCACTGCATTAGAGTATGAAACATGTGCCATGTACTCAATCTCATCATCTAATTGTGGAGAAAAAGCCGATGAAAGTCTGAAATGGGCTGCTAAAGGAGTACTAACAGACTTAGCATTCTGCATATTGAATCTGCAAAGAACTTTCTCAATGTACCCATATAGATTGGATCTATGTCGAATTGCTAAGGTACCTGACTTAGGTACAATTTACTTACTTTTCTATCTCTGAGAATCTTTATACCAATTATCTTCTTTGCTGGTCCCAAATCTTTTATCTCAAATTCTTCACTTAGTTGGGTTTTGACCTTTCTTATCTCTCATTTATCTTTCGCTGCTATCAACATGCCATCAACATAAAGGAGTAGATACACAAAAGAACCATCATTGTTTTTCTTAAAGTAAACACAACTGTCAAAGCTACTTCTTTTAAAATCATGAGAAGTCATAAAGGAATCAAACCTCTTGTACCACTGTCTTGGTGACTGTTTCAAACCGTAAAGGGACTTTTTCAGCAAGCAAACATATTCCTCTTTTTCTGAGACTGTAAAACCCTCTGGTTGTTGCATGTAAATATCCTCCTCAAGTTCTCCATGCAAAAATACAGTTTTTACATCTATCTGCTCAAGCTCCAAACCAGGCATGGCCACAATACCAAGCAAAGCTCGAATCGAACTATACTTCACAACTGGGGAGAACACATCTGTGAAGTCCACTCCTGGAATTTGACTGTAACCCTTTGCAACAAGCCTTGCTTTATATCTGGGTTCTTCAACTCTTAGAGTCCCCTCTTTCTTTTTAAACACCCATTTACAACGAACAACGTTTTTACCTTCAGAAAGTTTTACAAGATCCCATGTTTTATTTTTGTGTAGTGATTCCATCTCCTCTTGAATAGCAAACATCCACTTTTTTGAGTCTTCACAACTAACCGCCTCAGAATAATTAGATGGCTCTTGGTTTGCATTTATATCTTCAGCCACATTTAAAGCATAAGCAACTAGATTAACCTCGGCATACTTCTTTGGAGGTTTAATTTCTCTTCTAGTTCTGTTTTTGGCGATAGAGTATTGTGGTGAAAAGGCAACTCTATTTTGAATTTTTGTACTGGCTTCAGTAGTCGACTCTGTTGTAGATTCTAGATTAATCTGATGCTCCACCTGCTTTTGATTTTCTTTATTGGAAGAGTCTTTAAGAGATAAGTTAGGTAGCATAGCAGTTTCATCAAAAACAACATCTTTGCTAATCACAAGTTTTCTATTTTCAGGACACCATAACTTATACCCTTTTACACCAGCTTTATAACCAAGAAAAACACATTTAATGGATCTCAGTTCCAATTTTCCATTATCAACATAAGCATACGCAGGACAACTAAAGATCTTTAAATTAGAATAGTCAGCAGGATTACCAGACCATACCTCTTGTGGAGTGTTTTTCTCAATGGCAACGAATGGAGATCGGTTGATCAAAAAATATGCAGTAGAGGCTGCTTCGACCCAAAATGAATTTGGTAAGTTGGCATTTGACAACATACATTAAACCTTCTCCATGATCGTTCTGTTCATTCGTTCTGCAATGCCGTTTTGCTGTGGAGTATGACAAACTGTCAAGTGTCTCACGATCCCTTTTGACGTGCACAGTTTATTAAAATCATCAGAACAGAACTCTAAGCCATTGTTTGTGTAGAGATATTTTATTTACTTTCCCATCTGTTATTCAATCATGGTTTTCCAAGACTTAAATGCGGAAAACACATCACTTTTTTGCTTCAGGAAGAACGCCCACACTTTTCTAGAAAAATCATTAATAAAAGTTAGCATATAATTAGCTCCACCTCTCGAAGGCACTCTGGATGGCCCCTACAGATCAGAATTAATATACTCCAACGTTCCTTTAGTGTTATGAATTCTTCTGGTGAATTGAACTCTCTTTTGCTTCCCAAAAACGCAGTGGTCACAAAACTTCAGTTTGCAAATTCTTTGCCCATCAAGAAGTCCTCTTTTTCTCAATTTTGTCATGCCATTCTCACTCATATGCCCTAGGCGCATATGCCAAATTGGTATCAGAGAATTTCTTTAAACACTATCAAGTGTTCGTGCATAGACGCACCTTCCTCCAAATGATGAGCATAAAGACGCTGCTTCATATGCAGCTTACTAGTTAGAGTTTTCGACATACATATTTGTTCCAACCTCTTCCATAATCCAGCGGCGGACTTCTCCTTCATCACATCCTGTAAAATTTTGTTAGACAAATGCAGATGTAACTGTATTAACGCCTTTCGATCCTTGCGCTTCTTCTCTTCCTCCGTCAATGTTGAAGGCATCTTATCTACCCCTAGTAGGGCTTCCTCTAAGTCCATCTGTGCAAGAACTGTCTGCATCTTCATTTGCCACAATGCGAATCTGGTGTTGCGATCCAACAGTGAAATTTCATACTTCAAAGACGTCATTACCGTGATTGAGATGAACAACCTGAAAGCTCTGATACCAATTTGTGAAAATAGAATGTCGGCAATGAAAATATATCACAAAAAAATAAAAAAATACAGAATACACAGATTTTACGTGGAAATCCTTTCGAAAAAAAAATCCACGGACAGAGGAGAAGAAAATTCACTATGTCGAATTTGAATAATTACAAGAGGAGTAAATTGTGTCTATTTATAGGCTTGCAAAACCATATTCTAATAGGAGTGTAGTAAGATTAAAACACCTTATTCTAATCAATATCAAATAGATGGAGTTTAATAAGGTTTAAAGAACTTTATTCTAAAAATAAAATAAAAGAAGTATAATTCTATAGGGATTTTACTTTTATTTTATTTTACCACTGTATTTGGTTTAAATAAGGATTCGGGTCACTTAATTCTAACAATGGCCTTGAAGAAAGACATTGTTAATGTCAAGTTGATGAATAGGCCACCCATATTGAGTCGCTACAGTCAAACTAATCTACTTGTTTTGGCCTTTACAACAGGGTTGAAGGTAGGACCATAATCAAGACCTAGTCTTCGAGTGAAACCCTTCACCACAAGTCTCGCCTTATACTTGTCAAGTGTGTCATCTAATTTATATTTAATGCGAAAGAGCCACTTATAATCTACTACGTTTTAAGAGGGATTATTAGGGACCAATTCCCAAGTCTGATTTCTTATAAGTTCTTCATATTCATATTTCATAGCTTCAACCTAGTGCGGATTTTTTCTTGGTTATATGTGGAAAGGGTGTAGAAAGGTACTGTAGGAGCAATGTAATCAATTAATGCTTTTGATTTTAAATGTGTAATCATGGGATAGGTGAATTTTAGCTCGATGTGACTTTGGGTTGGTATTGTTGTGATGGTAGACGACAATATGTAAGGGTGAGTAGTAGTGGGAGCATCAACTGAGTGTTTAGGATCCATGGATTTCTTGTTTGGTAATTTTTTACGGTGGTATGTTTGTATTTGTTTAGAAGGAGATAAAACAAAATTATTAGAAACAATAACTTCACAAGTACTGAGATTTGGAAATGTACTTGAATATGCTATGGGTAGCAACAAATTCTCTTGATAGACAAACAAGATGTGGAAGTTCTAGAATAAGATTTGAAGTTGTGGATAATGGCTTTGAATCTTGATATTTTTTAACATATCCCCAAGACATAGTTTTAAAAATTGATTTTACATAGGAAAATATATATTGGTAAGGATAAGAATTTTAAAAAAAGCTAACCTCCATCGACAAATAATGTGGCACCTCAAACCCGGTCGGGACGGTCTGGCCCGAATCTGAAACGTCACATTAGTCACCGAAGTGACCCAGAACACATCACATCCTAACACGCACACAACACATACAACATAAAATAAAACATTCAATTAACGACAATTATATAGTACATTACAAGTCTAATATGTTACTAACCATATTATTTAACAAATTGACTTAATTTGAATGGTAATTTTTAGCCAGTTTAGAAATTAGAGCTTAAAAGACTAAACTGTAAGGATGACAAAATATCAAATTTATCATATTACAAATTTTATCTATTGAGTTACAAAATTAAACATCTAATTTACTTGTGTACACGTTTTCAAGGAGTTTCGTAACCATTTAAAGCTCTTATTGCATTACTTAAAACCTAAGACTAAATTGCAAAACTGAGGAAACTACCTTTAGGAGCACCTAGCTCTATGTTGGGACGACACGAAGAAGCACGTAGTAGCGTGCCTTAGTGATAGGCTCTCATCCCGACATCATGAATAGGGCATCTCGATGCCAGTTCCATATCCCGATGACGTTTGAATATCATCTTGACGTCCCCTGCATTTTTGCAGCAAACAGACTTGCAATTCAATAATTCAAAGTTTGGGCACTTCCTCACTTACCACTTCATGCATTTAAGGTCTAAACTCAACCCACACAAGTCATATTACTCTTTTTCAACATTTAAAACATGCTCACAACCTCCAAAACACATCATGGCATAATTAGACTCTCTAAGTGAACAATACATGCTTGCTTATATCATTAGACTCTTGTGAATGTATAAATATTTTTTAACTCTCAAAGGGTATTTTTGAGTTGCCATGTTATTATGATAAAGCAAATTTAAGTTACAATTAGGGATGACAATTTTGATTAAGGATTTGGATAAATCCGATTCGAAATTTTGCAAATTCAAATAATATTCAGATTCAAATATTAAAATTATTATTTGTTGCGGATGTGTGAAGTGAATGCGAATAAACCCCCTCGGATATCCATTATTTGAATCCACATTCAAAATTTTGATAATGGATTCAAATATCCACAACTATCCGACTCTGCATAGTTGGTTACAAAATATTTAAAATTTTAATTCCAACCGGGTTCAAACACATGACCTTTGATAATTAAAATTTTAATTATCAATGCTAATATTCAACTTTAATTGAAGTTTGCACAAACTAATAAATAACATATAAATATCAAAAAAAATATTTTCAAAAATTAAATATTTAATTAATAATAAAATTAAATATGATAATTAATATTAAAAATAATAAAATTAAATATGTTTAAAAAAATTGAAGAAAAAAATATCTCATTTAACATGTTATTCTCTTAAATCTCATGTAGCTTCTCTTAAATCTTATTCTTTTGTATTCGTAAACCTAACTAACAATGAGATGAAATCATCAGGATTTCTATATTTGTGATTATCTCTGTATTATTTGATCAACTCAATTAGTTAAATTATTTTTAAAAAAATTAACTAATATTTATATAATTAAAATAAATATTATAATATGAATTTATTTTGCAATGTGACATAATTATCTTTAGTACATATTATATTATGAAAATAGTATACATACACTTTTAAGGACATTGATCTATCGTAATTTCATATGGCAAATTAGGCTTTCCAGTTACACTTAAGGAGCTTATTCTCAAGCAAAGTACAGCTTTTTCGTAGTTTTTAGGTTTTGACTTAATAAGTGTAAATACCTTGTTTTTACTTATTTTGAGACCCAAATTGGCCAATAGTGTTATTGGGAGCCCTAACATATGGTTGAGTGATGTAGGGACACATTGAAGGCTGAAGCCAAGCAAGAACGACACCAAAGAAGAGCGTATTGCGATATCCAAACATTAGAATCGCAATACCTCCAACAAACCCAAGATTGGAGACCGCCTGTAATAGCCCGATTTTAGGCTTAGTCGGAACAGTGGTTTCGGGACCACAAATCCGACGAAAAAAAAATGTAATGGCTTGAATTTTCAGAGGTGTCAGAACGGTGATTCGAGATCACTAAATTCGACAAATGAGTAGAAAATATTATTAATTTAGTAAGTATAAGTTAAATATGAAGTTAGGAAAATTTTTGAAATAGTGAATAGTGCACTAGAAATAAATATTAAAATAATTAGAATCGAAATGAGGTATCAAGACCTCGGGGATTTTAAACTGAGCCATAAATATTTTTATAAATATTTATGGAGTGTTAAAAAGTTAGTATTAAAGTTTCGTTAAGAAATTTTAAAGTTCCGATAATTAATTGAACAAAAAAGACTAAATTGTAACAAATGCAAAATTTTGGGAAATGATTAAATAGCTTAAATGATAAAAGGAAGAGGGCTTAAAAGGAAAATAGACCCAAGGTCTATTTGGGCTGGACGGCAGAGGCATGAAATCAGCAAGAAAGTAAGGAGAATTAAGGGCAAAATTGGAAAATTGCAAAATTTGCTTAATAAAGTTAGGACCCAAGTGGAATTATCTAGATTTCTCTTCATTTTTCTGAATTCTCATCAGCTAAAACACCATGGAAGGGCTTCTTCAAGCTGGTTCTTCATATTTTTATTACAAGTAAGTTCAATTATTGACTATTTCTTGAAATTTTTGTATTTTTATGACTTTTACAACTAGGCCCACTTGTTAAATCCATTAGTTTTTGATTTTATGAAAGAAGTTGAAAGTTGATATGAATATGTGCTGGAAGTATATGATGATTTACCATGAAATTAGAGCTTTAAATTGTTCATATGCTGATTTTATTGAAAGAATTGAATAGAAAGTGAATGTTTGGGACCTAATAGTAAAAGAGTTTGAAGATAGAGTTATATGTGGAAATTCTGAATTTCAATAGTTGTGTAACAACTTATAATGTCTAGTAAAGTACTAATTGAGAAAATTAGATTAATTGAGGGGTTAATTGAGAAAGGACCGAATTGTATAAACTGTGAAATTTGGGGCAAAATGGAAATCAACATTTTGCACTAAAGCAGTTTTGGACAGCAGCAGTAGTGTAACTTTGAAAAATCACCAAAAATTGTAGAGATTGAATTAGAGGATGAATAAAATGTGAAACTAAAGCTTATTGAGTCTAGATTCTTATAAAAGAAATGATGTAAGCAATGGAATTGTAAATCATGAGATATAATAGATTTTGTGAGACAAGGTCAGAATGAATTCGGGTTCCCCTGTTCTGACTTTGGAAAATCATTAAAAATTGTACAAAAATGATTATGAGTTATATTTTATATGGTTAGAATCCTTAATGAGTCTATTTTTATAAGAAACAAGCTAAAACATCATCCGAATTCTGTACAATGAGATAATTAGTTTTTAGTAAAGAGTGGTCGGAACTGTCAGACAGCGAAACAGGGGAAACTTTAAAGAATAAACTGTACTATTTGGCTGAACCAAAAATTATGAAAATTTTATGGTACGAAGATATGTGAGTCTAGTTTCAAGGAAAATTAACGGATCTTAATTTGGAGCTCTGTAGCTCCGGATAAAAATAATTTAGTGACTCTGACTCGGATAAACAGCTTTGAATATACATGTTAGTGAATATTGAAATTATGGTTAATGTTGTTTAAGTGTGTTATACACATTAAGGATGTGGAATGGAGAGGAGGAGGAGGAAAATTGGGAAATATATGAATGATTCGTGTATAAATGGTCATATGTTTGATTATAACTCATAAACGATGAAATATGAATGATGCTTATTTTTGTGCATTATTGGTCATGGTTTAAGCTCATGTGTGAAAATAAAGTTTCATAGTATGTGTGTATGGTATATTCAGTATATGATTTGGCATGAAATAATACCATGAATGGTTTATGAATTAACACATGTTGGTAAGCCTGATATATGAATAAATGATCAAATTGAGCGGAACGCCGGATTTGAGTACTTCTGATCAAGTGACAAAGTGATAAGTGGTAGCTTTAGCTACACTTATCTGATCAAGTGACAAGTGGAAAGTGAAAAGTAATAGCTTCGGCTATACTTATCTGATCAAGTGACAAAGTGATAAGTGATAGCTTCGGCTACACTTATCTGATCAAGTGACAAGTGAAAAGTGATAAGTGATAGCTTCGGCTATACTTATCTGATCAAGAGACAAAGTGATAAGTGATAGCTTTAGCTACACTTATCTGATCAAGAGACAAAGTGATAAGTGGCTACACTTATCTGATCAAGAAACAAAGTGATAAGTGGCTACACTTATCTGATCAAGAAACAAAGTGATAGGTGGCTACACTTATCTGATCAGGGACAAGTGATAAGTGATCATACGTAAGACCATAGTTATACTATGGCAAAGTGAAAGTGAAGTACTCAATTTTCCGTGACCGTTCCCTAATTTGATTAAGGATGGTAAGTGACAAATGGGCCCAAAAGAATTAAAGTAAATGGATAAGTGGTAGTGTATTTATATCAGGACGATGTTGTTATTCAAACTAAAGTGATATTTTCATTGCTAAATTGATAATTTCATAAATGTGTTATTGAATGGTATAATCAATAAACATTGAGTTAAATGGTAAATACGTATTAGTTTTGAATTTGATGTCATTGAATTGTACGTGAATTAAATGGAAATTGCTAGTGATATGATTTAAATTATGAGCATGAGAAATTGCGAATTGAATGAAATGGAAATGAAGCATTAAATTGCATGAGTATGTATCGGGTCTCGCAGGCCCTAATTATTATGATTATAATATTTTGAGGATATATTGTGAAAAGTTATAGAAACATGTTAATTATTTTGAAAGTTTTAATTTTGATGAAATTTTATAACTCGGTTAAATACGTTTACAAGTGTATGTGTTTTGGTAATGCCTCGTACCCTATTCCGGTGTTGGATACGGGTAAGGGGTGTTACACCGCCCTTCAATTGTATTGCGATATCCATTTTGGCTACGCGATATCTACTTGCCAATAAACACCCTAAGTTCAAAGTTGTTCAATGTATCACGATATCTTATTCCTTGGTATCACGATACCTTTGGTATCATAATACCAACATCGTGAGGGGACAAAAATTGACAAAAAGGGCAATCTTTGTCCACCCAAAGCATCAATCATCGAAGGCTCATTCAAGGATATTTTGGGCACAAGAACAGGGTTAGAATAACTGCTTATTGTACGAGCCCATTTTGCCCGGGCCCATACCAGCAAACCAACCCCAAACAAACCAGACTAATAAAACACTTCCAGTCCATTACAACAAAAATTAACCCAAAATGCCCAAACCTAATAGCCCATAACAAACTTTCAGCAACAGCAAACCCTAGCCCCAACTGCCCATGAGCGCCGCATGTGTGCCACTCCACCTCCTCGCCTGCCACGCCTCCAGCCCATGCCTCCACTCACACGTTTCTGCCACCACTGTCGGCCACGGACACCTGCAAAACGAAGCACACGCAACAGAAAAAGGCCGAATAGGAAAATAAAACGAAACAGAGATGAAGAGTTTGTAATCTGGCTATAAAAGCCACAAGCAATTTCTTGTAGTAGCTCTGGACAGAATAGCAATAAAAATATAGATTTTGAATCAGAGAAGGTGATATTTTCGTTTTTTTTGTGTGCGTTTTTTAGATCTAGTTTTTATTTTTTTTTATTTACGAAAATAAATAAAAGGAGAGAGAGGAAACTTACCTAGGGCTGCATGCAAGGTCCATCGCCGGAATCGCCTTGGTCGGTGGAAATCGGGACCGAAGAGAGGCCGTGGGGGTTTCTCTTCTTTCGACCTTCGAACCCAGAGGCTTCGACCTTTAAATGGCCTTTAAATCGGGTAAAAGACTCGACTTTTGCATTGCTCTGATCACCGATGACGGTGAGGGGCGCGGCGGCGCCGGCGATGGCCCTATCGGCCGGACTTGGAACCTGCGAGAGAGAGAGGTGCTGAGCCCTCTGTTTTTTTCTTTGAAAAATGAAGCAATTTTTTTTCTTTCCTTTTTGATGTTTATATTAGATAAAACGGCGCCGTAAATGGGGGATCTGCGCATGCGTTGCCCTAATGGGTAATTTATGCATTTAGTCCCCCCAACTTGAGTCGAAGTGCAATCCAACCTTTCATTTATTTTCTAATTTAGGCCGTAAGCTTTGCTCCCGCTTCAATTCGGTCCTTAGACCAGGCGCCGTTGTTGTTCCTTGAAACGGTGCCGTTCAGATGGCATGGGAACATTTCCCTGAGGGTCCTTTGGGCCTTGAGCGCGCTTCATTTCAGCCCCTCCCCCTTTTATTTGCGAAATTGGTCCCAAATTATTGGCCTGATTCCAATTCGATCCTCGGCCTTTTTTTTAACTTCAAGTTTTTATTTATTTATTTATTTTTATTTTATAGAAATATACATGTTTAAAAACCAGTCTTATTTAATATTTTACTTAATGTTATACATATATATATATATAAAAAAATTCAGATTTCGTCATATACATGTACATGCATGCTTCTTAATACGTACATATTTTTTTCAATCAATATATCTACATACTTATATTTTTTATATATGCTACAATCTATATTTTTTTTTATATATACATGTATATACACATTTTTTAAATATACATACGTATATATTTTATGTTATAGATTTGTACATACACGTGTTTTATATTTTATAACTCCTACATATGTATAAACATATATTCCTCTTGTGTATATTTTATAGTCTAAAAAATAAGTATACCTATATACATTTTAAATGTACATATGCACATACTTACATTTTTATTTTATAATACTTACAGTTTTTTTATATATGTATATATTTATGTACGTTTTCATACTCTATAATTTATATGCATTTCTTATTTTATGGCTTTAAATATACATGCATACACATTTTATATAATTGTATTTATTGTCATCATTGATATTTGGTGTTTGTTTATTTATTCATGTACACTTGTGCTTTTTCTAAAATGTTAGTTCTATTTATTTATTTGTATGCTTTGTTTATGTAATCGCCTCGTCATTTCATTTTGCCTATTGCATCGTTATTACTCACTTTACTTTGCTCACCTTGTCGTATTCGTTATTGTTTTGTCAAGCATTGACACTAAACACCAAAAGGAAAATTTTTCTAAATAAGGCAATATTTCGCGTTTGGAAACTCGAGAAAACGTGCCCTAACGTGCTGGGTTTCGATTTCTGGTTTGACTAAATAGCCAAATATCCTCTTAAAGCTTCAAAGTATGGTTTCATTAAACTATAAGGTGATCTTGGTTTCGATGGTTTAGAGTATCGTGTCCTAACGTGCTGGATGTGATATTCCTTCGGAACAAGAGAATCTTATGTTTCAATTCACGATATCAGATTTTCTTTTAAGTATCGTATTTTTTAAAACTCTTCAAATTTTCAATTTTCGACACTAAGACACTAATTAATCAACTAGGCACCAATTTTGGGCGTATCGAGGGTGCTAATCCTTCCTCGTGCGTAACCGACTCCCGAACCCATTTTTCTGATTTCCGTAGACAAAAATCGTTGTTTTAATAAAATCTAAATCGTTTATTAAAAACAACCATTTTACGAGGTGACCCGATCACACCTCATGAAAAAAAGATTGGTGGCGACTCCCATTTTTCGTTTTATTTCAAAATCCAAGTTGACCCCGTTTTCATCAAAAAAATGGTGTCAACAGCTTGGCGACTCCGCTGGGGAAAATAAGAGAGTCAAGCCACGTGTTGATTATTTCTTGTCTTTTTGTTGAAAGTGGAAAATTCGATTTAAATTTACGATCCTCTCATTGCATCTCTTTTGTTTTGAATTATATATTTTTTATCATGTTTTGTATTTTATTTTATACCTCTGCACATTGCATTGCATGACCGCTGGTCATACCCTTTTAAGTGGGAGTGAGAAACTACGCCTTCGTGAGGTTTTCACCTCCGCATGGGATAGTGAATCGCTTCCGGGATACATCCGTACCTATGTCTTCGTGAGATTTTCATCTCCGCATGGCCATAGAGAAATGTATCCCCCTGAACCGAACTCGGTCCGCATGAGCCTATAATGGGTGAGGATCGAGGAATCTGCTGGTTCAGGTACCCTTACTTTAGAACCAAACCTCATGTAGTGAACCTTAGGAGCTCACCCTAAGTAGAACCACTTCGAACCCCTAGTATTCACCCAAATAGGTGTTCTATTTATTCTTGCTTGCTTTTGCTTTGTACTAACATGTTTTCTTTTTGTCATGATTGCATTGCATTTTCATCATAAAAAGAGGTGTTGATTCACGTTCAATTGCTAAATAGAGAGCTTGTCATAAGAAAATGGGTTTCTTGATAAAGTGGATGACGATACGGTTGTCCTAATACGGTCCGAGAAGATATAACAAAAGAAGGATGATAGTTCAGTAGAGGACTATACGACTTTGCCTCGTTGCCTGAAGACTCAAGATGACAAAGATTATTCGAGAACCGCTAAACTTTTTAAAGAGAAGCCAACGAGCATCACAAGGATGAGTGAGTAACGAGTCGCGGCCCAGATGAAGAAAAAAGAGATAGAAGGGATGTCCCTTTTGAAGAGTTCGGGAGATTTATCTTAACGCTCGAATGAAGAAGAGGATCGAATGTCCCCGCCTATGACGGCAAAGCCGTATATATATCTGCTTTATGTAAATGGATTTGTTTTCTATTCCAGTTGTTCTAATAGAATTGAACCAAGAATCAACGTTTCTTTTGGCATTCATTTCATGCATTTGCATTACATTGCATCATATGCATTAGACTTTCACGAAGTGACCCTAACTAGGTAAAATTATTTCAGTTACCCTGGAAACCACCAAAAATCTAATCAAATATCACTACGGTACTCGTCGCCAAACGAAAGCAATGGATCAAAGGTTGGAAAGATTGGAACAGTTGCAACGAGAGATGCAAGATCAGATGCACGAACGACTGGAAAAAATCCAGCAAGACATGTTAGAATCCCAGAACACTGTGATGAACCAAGTAAAGCAGTTATTGACTGGAAGGAATGACAAAGGAAAAGGCCCTTTAGTTGATGCTGGGGATGATCACGATGACCCTGCCTATCCTCCAGGTTTCACCCCAACTAACATCCAAGCGCAACCAGAGGTGTACCCGCAGAGGGCACCTGTTACCATTAGATCCCAATACCAGGTCGGTGCCCCAGCATCGATGAACTTTCCAATAGGCTCGGGTTCTAATCCCGGTGATAATCCTACCAACCCCGTGTTTCCTGATCTCGATAACATGGCAGAGATGGAGAAAGCGAAAACAGACTTGTCAAAACAACTTGAGGACCGATGTAGATGGCTAGAGGAGAAATTTAGAGCCATGGAGAACACCGACTACCATTGTGGAGTCGACGCCAAGGACTTGAGTTTGGTACCTGATCTAGTACTCCCTCCCAAATTCAAAATGCCGGAGTTTGAAAAGTACAACGGGACTAGTTGTCCTGAAGCTCATATAACTATGTTCTGTCGAAGAATGACGGGATACATCAATAATGATCAACTGTTGATCCACTGCTTCCAGGACAGTCTGATCGGGTCTGCAGCTAAGTGGTACAACCAGTTAAGCCGCGTCAACATCCATTCATGGAAGGACTTAGCACAGGCTTTCATAAAGCAGTACAACCATGTGACAGATATGACACCCGATAGAATCACATTGCAGAACATGGAAAAGAAGCAAAGTGAGAGCTTTAGGCAATATGCCCAAAGATGGAGAGAGGTCGCGACACAGGTCCAGCCACCTCTTTTAGAGAAAGAAACCACGATGCTTTTCATCAACACTCTGAAAGCACCGTTCATTAACCACATGTTAGGAAGTGCTACCATGAGCTTCTCAGATGTAGTGATGTCTGGTGAAATGATTGAAAATGCAATAAGAAGTGGGAAGATAGATGCGGAAGAAGGCATCAAGAGATCAACCCCAAAGCACAAAGACAATGAGGTGAACAACACGAGTACATATAGCAAGGGTTATTCAAAACCAATTACGGTGAATCAGCCAAGAAAAATGGTCGCTAACCAACAAGGCTCATTGAGACAAGAACCTGGAGTGAAACCAGGTACTGAGAACCTCCAGTTCACAACAATTCCAATGTCATATGAAGAGTTGTATCAAAATTTATTCGATGCGCATGTTGTTTCCCCTTCCTACTCAAAACCCCTACAACCTCCATATCCAAAGTGGTATAATGCGAACACACACTGTGACTACCACGCAGGAATTACGGGGCACTCAATAGAGAATTGCATCACCTTTAAGAAACTAGTTGAAAAACTCATCAACATGGGTATTGTCAAGTTGGGTGACTCATCTACTGCAGAAAATCTGCTACCCAATCATGATTGACAATAAGGTGAATACGATGTATGAAGAGATATTGGGAAGTGTTCACATCAATGACATGCATGAAGACACAACTGAAGAGGGAACTTTGTTAGATGTCTGCCCTCATAAACTTGGAAGTGTTCTAAATAAATCAGACTGTAAAAGAAGTCTCTGTAGTATTTAGAGCCTACTTAGAGTAATATTCAGAACAAACTTGTTGCTTTTAGCCTGAAGCAATATGAATTTTTTTTGTGAAATAGGCTCATGTCTGAACGTCGTTATTTTAATGAAATGCATCTTTGCGATCATTTTTGAGCTAATATTCTTTCATTCTTTATGAATAATTATTTTTAATCTTTCATTCTTTCTCCAAAATCATTTATTCATTCATAATTATACTGTACAAATAATTATTCTTAAATTCATACATTCTTTGTATATTCTTTTGCACCAACAACAGGTCCCTAAATATCAACGACATGAATGACACTGCTACAGACTCAGAATCTCCTTTTGAGCGAGACATGTGTTTAGAGGAATCTCATGACTTCGAAGATGACATAGATTGTGGCCTATCTCCGTACTTATTGAGGAGGGTAGAGCAAGGTGAAAACAGATTCCACCTTACGAAAAATCAATGGAGTCCATGTGGGGCATGAAGGTTGTTAGGTCGATCTCGCCAAAAAAGGTCTGGCGGTCATCAGTTTATCTTCACGGGAAGAAGCTGTTTCATATGCCAATGTCACGAAGTCAACAGCAATTTTTTTGAAAAATCACGTCAGCTTGAAAAGTCGAAAAGAATCATATTTGACAATGCACTAAATTTGAACAAGAGCAAAATATAAGAAGTTTGCAGTCTGTTCAAGATTAACACCATATCGCCAAAAAAAAACTCTCTCAGGGCAACGCCCTCTTTTTGGGCTTATCGCGATTTCACCTATTGAGGTCGAGATTTCCTTCTCTTTGAGTTTTTGGATCCAATCCTGGTTGGAGAGGAATGTTCAAAATATCTATCATGGTCAAATGTACCAAAAGCAAATGGTATGAGTTCACCAAAACAAGGTTTGCTCCAGAGAATTCCACAAGGGGGACCCGATATCAAAGAAGATCCTTCCCATACAAAAGGGACTTCAGAAGAAAGTGGATGCCAAGCCAGAAGGACCTTATGTGGAAGGCTTTATCGGGGAGAGTGTCGGTATGACCAAGATAGATGGCAAGAACTTGCCTAATCTTAAGAATTTTGATTCAAGGAACAAATACTTCACTTAAAAAAAAGGAAAATTAATGAAAAGAAGAAAAGAAAATGAGTGAAAAAAGGAGAGGCCAAGGTGAAAACCCACAAAGGGCGCCTTGAGACCAGAGGGGCTTGAGTTGAAAACCCAAAAAAGGGCGACTCAAATTTTGGATCAAATTGGGGCATGAGGCGATCAGGGCAGCTCAAATTTTGATCAAATCGGGGCATGTAATGATCTTGCTATACCTGATTCAACAGGAAAGGGTAGGTAGCATCTTGGGGTATCGACAAAGTCTTGTAGATCTCCTAAACACATGTCAAACACAAAATGGTCTTTCAAAGAGTTGGTACAGAGAAGTTCAAGCTACGATATCTGGGGCATCTTGTCCTCATACTTTTTTTTCTCTTGGAATACTTCATTCTTTTTCAAGATACGTGTTCCCAATTAATTCCCCTTTTATTCTTGCTATCCTTGATAGTTTATCCATTTTGAGCTATGCTCTCAAATCAATTCTATTTTATCTATCGTTATGATCTTTTGCAAGCATGTTGCATTGGAATAATGATTAATGGACTAATAAAATTTTCACGAAGGAAGTTTTGCATATTACTCTGAAAAGTTTCTAAATAATATAGGAGCCTGAAGCAGGACAATTGTTTAGAACACTCCAAATTTAAAGGTTGGAAATTTGGGAAGGAATAGTCTAAATTTAGACTTTCTCTTTGGATTTTTGTTGTCAAATGCGTTGATTGACAAGACGCCATGTTGGTGACAAAGCTTGAATAAACAAGAAAGTGATGATCTTCAGGCAATAAGAAGAGGTTACCTCGGGAATGAGAACCCTCGTTTGCGCATGAGTCTTTGGTACGACACCTTGGGAATGATATAAGGAACCAGGAGGATTTAAATCTTATACCCTTGAATGGCGATAGGAGAAGATTGAAAAAAGCCATATCTTTCTACCCTTGGGTTACAGTAGGAGATTGATAGTACAAATTTTATGTCACAATGGATTGAACTACGATGTTCACAGTGGGGGGCAATCAGATTACGTGTTTCTTTGGAAATGCCAGGCTGGTCAAGAAGGCGTTGCGACACGTTAGTGATAAAGCCTTAATAAGCTTTTAAGCGATGATAACCTAAGCATTAAGGAATCATTTTCATGACATTCTGTATTCATTCAAATGTCATTCACGCACATCTAGTTAGGAACATTTGATCCATTCTGATCATGCCATCCTAATTATTAGGCATAATTAGGTTCATTATACAGGTCATGTTCCCTAGAGAACAGATCAGTAAAAATCAAAGACAAACCTTGCCTCTCTCGTTTGTAGCAGAGCAGATTGAAGATTGCAGATCTTGCCTTCCTGTATTTGGCAGCGAAGCAGATCAAAGATGGCAAATTTTACCTCCATGTGACTACAGTGGAGTACATTGAAGCCGATAACTCTATCTCCCTGTATTTGGCAGTGGAATTGTGACAACCCAAATTAGACCCTGGTCGGAATGTGGTTTCGAGACCACATTACCGAGCCAAAAATTTATTTTCGTGTTTTAATTGCATAAATTGTTGTGTGACAGTGAATGCATGAGAAAATTAAATGCTTAATATTAGCATTAGGATTGTGAATTCATTCAAAAAGGACCTAGTTGACGAAGTTAGGAAAGATGATAGATGAATTATAAGGATCAATTAATAATAGGTTGAGGAAGCATGGTTTTGCATGTCAATTTGCCCATAAAATTTATGGTGGCCGGCCAAGGAGTGATAATGCTCCACTCATTCTAATTTAAAATGTTTCTTTGGTGAACAAATGATGGGATTAATAATAGAAAAGGGAACAAAAAAAAAATGGGTGTCATACTTGCCATCACCTAGCCGAAAAACCAAGAAAAAGAAGGGGAGAAAGGAACTTGGGAGGGATTCGGCCATTGCTTGCCTAGGGAGAGTGTTTGATGTTGTGGCATGAAAAATGAGGGAGTTTGAATGCTTAATAAGGAGGGAAGAAGGAGTGTTCATATTTTCTTTCTTTTGCAATTGTTCTAACTAGAGGAAGAAGGGGAAACAAGATTCGGCCAAGGTGGTCCTTTAGACCAAGGTATGTTTAATGTTGTCTTAGAGATGCATGCATGTTTTAAATAGCCCATGTTCAAACCTTGAACCTTGTTGATAACATGAGCGATCGGTCATGAGAAAGTGTTCAAGGAAAGGTTGTTGATGAAAGAAATTAATGTGTTAAGAGATTATATGAAACTTATTCATGTTTATATATGTTATATGCAACGAAAATGGTTGATGATTTTGGAGGTGATTAGCTTGAATCGGCCACGGTATATCCATAAACACGATCTATGCTTGTTATGTTACTCATGGTTAAAACAATTCGGCTAGGACATTCGGCCATGGATGGTTGTATTTCTTTGATGTTGTTTTTGATGCTTTAGGGAATTGAGGGTTGATTATAGATGAGGTGAGTTTCTTGATTTAAAATTTGATGGATGTTAAGCTAATTGGGCAACCAAAGGTTCAATATTTTTGTTATGAGGTCATATGTGCATTTCGGCCATGGTCTTTGCTTGAATATGAGATTTGTAATGTGATTTTCCTAAATTGTCTATGAATTTGGTTGTTGATTTCATGGTAATGGTATATTGAATCCATGAGAATTTAGTAAGGTTGCATTCGGCAACTTACTTGAAATTAAAAATCGATGTCTAAGCTTAGGTGATTTCGATGATGATATATGTGTATATACATAAGTATATTTAGTTGATTCGGCTTTGGTAGTTGCATGAGATTATTAGCCGAATATACTAACATACATATACATGTGAGATTGGATTGTAAATATTTAGCAAGGTGGTTAAACTAGTTAAATTATTGATATAGCTCAAGGAGCTAAAGGAGGTGAATCGATCAAAGGCAAAGAAAAGGTTATCGAGTAGCCGAGTTGGAACCGTCTTACCCAACACGAGGTAAGTCATTAAGCATGTAGTGGGTATTATTTCAAATGGTCATAATGTGTATGTATTGATGCTGATTGGAATGAATAAATATACATATATATATATGCATGTACGTATGTGATGATGAAATTGTTGAATGAATGAAAAGAGGTAAGATGTACTGAGTTGTTGATCTCGGCACTAAACGTGCGGGATAACCATTTATGACCATGAGATTGGCGCTAAGTGCGCGGGATTAAATTGTACAGTACTAAGTGTGCGATTCGACTATGTTGCACTAAGTGTGCGAAATGAATATGATGCACTAAGTGTGCGAAATGACCATGCGGCACTAAGTGTGCGAGTCTAACTATGTAGCACTAAGTGTGCGATTGATTACGTGGCACTAAGTGTGCGAGTTGATTGTATAGCACTGAGTGTGCGGGCTCAATATACATTCGTGAATCATTATGGACACTATGTGTGCGACACTATTGAGTCGATCGCGGACAGCGGGTCGGGTAAGTGTCTTGAGCACGTGGTTAATAGGTGCTATGCTTATACTTGGTGTTGAGCTCGGTAAGTTCGAACCTATGTGACATATATACTTGAAGTTACGTACATAAAATTTATCGTAGGATGGGAGAAAGGTCGTATAGTCGTTTGATTGTAACGAAAATAAATCGATTTATGAAATTGCTTCAATGTCCTATTGATGAGTATATAGAATGTGAATGCATGAATTGATATGAAATTGAATTGATAAGTTGGAGGAACTATGGTATGGTTCGGTATGGATAGAGTAAATTGTCTCGTTCCATTTTGTTTCCTCTTGTGATAATGTTGTTGATAGATGGTAGTGCATTGCTTATGACTTACTGAGTTATAAACTCACTCGATGTTTCCTTGTCACCCACTATAGGTTGCTTGGTCTCATCTATTTTGCGGGGTCGGGCCGTCATTGAAGTCATCACACCGGATAGCAAGTTTTGGTACTTTCTTCTTAGTGTGTTTAGAAGATCATTTTGGCATGTATAAGCTAGTACGTTGTGTTTGAATTATGGCATGTAAACTTTAAGCCATGCGAAAATGGCACGAATGTTCGATTGAATTGGATCAAGGGTAGGCATGAAATGGACCTAGTTACTTTCGTAACAGATGCTGGCAGCAGCAGTGTCATGAGATTGAAAAATCACTAAAAATAGTGGGAGTGGAATTAATTGATGAATAAATTATGTAATCGAAGCTCGATGAGTCTTCTTTCATGAGGAAGTAACGAAAAGATCATATGGGCAGTATATTAAGAGATAATCAGATTTTAGTGGGACAGGGCCAGAACGGTTTCTGGATTCCCTGCTCCGACTTTGGAAATTCATTATAAATTAACCAGAGATAATTAGGGGTCGTACCAAATATGTGCAGATTCCTCTCTGAGTCTAGTTTTCATAGAAACAAACGGCAACAGTATTGAAGCCCCGTGCAGGGAGATATCCCAGTCGTAATGGACAAAGGTCAGTGTAGTCGACCCCTGCAACTTGGGGGACTTTGACTAATAAACTGTACTAATTGGCCCAACCAAAAATTCTAGAAAAAAATACATAGATGGGCACATGAGTCTAGTTTCTGGGAAAAATTACGAAACTGATTTTTGAGTTATGAAACTCAAGATATGATTTTTAAAGCGCCTAGTACACAGATTGGGCAGTGTGGAAAATAAATTTTGTAAGGGGCTAAAGCCAGTTAACACCTCGTGTTCGACTCCGGTGTCGGTTTCGGGTTCGGGGTGTTACATTTTATTGGTATCAGAGCTATGGTTTAGTCGGTTCTAGGACTTCCATAGCACGTATGAGTCTAGCTATACATGCCATAATGTTAATGTTTAAAAGGGTGATGACTTCTGACGGTTGAAATGTTTTTGTCTTGATTAGTAAATGGATCCCGGTGAAGAAAGAACCCTAGCGGATGACGTTGAGAGCGTAGCGGCTGCTCCTGCACAAGGGACGCCGCCTGTTGAACCTCAGTCATCTGCGAATAATCAAGGTGAGGGGGCTAAACAAGCCTTCTTTACCATGATGAATGAGTGGGTCGCGCAATATGCCCGAGCCAACCCGGCTGTCCAACAATTCCCAAATTTGAATAACCCACCCCAAGAGCCTGTAAGGCCGTCAGTCGCTGATCCTGTGAGGCTGAGTAAGCTACCTGTAGACTTGATTAGGAAGCGTGGGGCCGAGGAGTTCAAGGCCATAGTAACTGATGACGCCGAAAGGGCCGAGTTCTGGCTTGATAACACCATTCGGGTGTTCGATGAATTGTCATGCACACCCGATGAATGTCTAAAATGTGCTGTATCTTTGCTGCGAGACTCAGCCTACTATTGGTGGAGGACCTTGATTTCCATAGTCCCGAACGAGCGAGTAACTTGGGACTTCTTTCAAACGGAATTCCGGAAGAAATTTATTAGCCAACGGTTCATTGACCAGAAGCGTAAGGAGTTCTTGGAACTCAAGCAAGGCCGTATGACTGTATCTGAATACGAACATGAATTCGTAAGACTTAGTAGGTATGCCCGGGAGTGTGTAGCTGATGAGGTTGCTATGTGCAAAAGATTCGAGGAAGGATTGAATGAAGATTTAAAGCTACTAACGGGTATTTTGGAAATAAAGGAATTCGTAACACTAGTCGAACGAGCCTGCAAGGCGGAGGAACTTGGAAAGGAGAAGAGGAAGGCTGAATTTGAAGCTAGAGATTATCGTAAAAGATCGATGAGTAAAGCTCCGTTCTCAACTGTGAAGAAGTTCAGGGAGGACATTAATAAGTCGAGGGCGACTGCGGGAATTTCCATCAGGGCAAGACCATCGATGGGCTCCCGAGCTACTTCGGTAGCTAGTGTGGGCAATAATCGTCACGAGAAACCTGAGTGTCCCCAATGTGGAAGACGACACCTAGGTGAATGTTGGGGCAAGTCTACTAACAGGGCCTGTTACGGATGCGGTTCGAAGGACCACTTCATTAGAGATTGCACGGAGCTGGATGAGAAGAATAAGATTCAAGGTGCAAGACCTAGTGGAGTGACATCTAGAGGTAGACCACCGAGAATATTAGGAGGCAGGGGTGGTAGTCAGAGGGGGCCTCTGATACGGCCGATCGCGCCGAGAACCGTACTCCTGCTAGAGCATATGCCATTCGCGCACGAGAGGAGGCAACCTCCCCCGACGTCATCACTGGTACCTTCACTCTCTTTGATACTAATGTGATTGCATTGATTGACCCTGGTTCTACTCATTCATATGTATGCGAAACCTTAGCAACCAGTAAGACTCTACCTGTTGAGTCTACTGAGCTCGTAATTCGAGTATCAAACCCTTTGGGTCAATGCGTACTTGTTGATAAAGTGTGTAAGAGATGCCCTCTAATAATCCGAGAATCCTGTTTTCCGGCTGATTTGATGCTTTTGCCGTTCAACGAGTTTGATGTTATTCTTGGTTTGGATTGGTTAACCGCGCATGATGCGGTTGTGAATTGCAAAAGCAAGACTATCGATTTGAGGTGCGCAAATGACGAAATAATCCGAGTTGAGTCTGCGGACTTAAGGGGGTTGCCAGCTGTAATATCAGCAATGTTGGCCCAGAAATATGTAAGGAAAGGGTGCGAAGCATACCTCGCGTATGTACTTGATGACAAGGAGTTAGAAAAGAAACCCGAGTCGGTGCCGGTGGTTTGTGAATACCCGGATGTTTTTCCTGAAGAGTTACCGGGTTTGCCACCTGTTCGGGAAGTAGAGTTTGGAATTGAGCTTGTACCTGGAACTACGCCAATTTCGATCGCTCCGTATCGTATGGCACTAACCGAGTTAAAAGAGTTGAAAGCTCAGTTGCAAGAATTGACGGATAGAGGCTTCGCTCGACCGAGTTTCTCACCTTGGGGTGCACCAGTATTGTTCGTGAAAAAGAAGGACGGAACCATGAGGTTGTGCATTGACTATCGTCAACTGAATAAAGTGACGATAAAGAATAAATATCCGTTGCCGCGTATTGATGATCTGTTCGATCAATTAAAGGGGGCATCGGTGTTTTCAAAGATAGATTTGAGATCGGGTTATTATCAGTTGCGGATTCGAGATTCGGACGTACCCAAAACTGCTTTCAGAACGAGGTACGGTCACTACGAGTTCTTAGTGATGCCGTTTGGGCTCACTAATACCCCTGCGGTGTTTATGGATCTGATGAATCGGATCTTCAGGCCGTATTTGGATCGGTTTGTAGTTGTGTTTATTGATGACATCTTGGTCTATTCAAGAGACGAGACCGAACATGCTGAGCATCTGAGGCAAGTGTTGCAAATTTTGCGGGATAAGCAGTTATATGCTAAGTTCAGTAAGTGTGAGTTCTGGTTAAGAGAGGTTAGCTTCTTGGGTCATGTGGTATCAGCATCGGGTATTCGAGTTGACCCGAGCAAAATTTCAGCCATACTTAACTGGAAGCCTCCGAGAAATGTTACCGAAGTCCGGAGCTTTCTAGGGCTCGCCGGTTATTACCGACGATTTGTCAAAGGTTTCTCGATGATAGCCACACCAATGACGAAGCTACTTCAGAAGGATGTTAAGTTCGAATGGACGGAGAAATGTCAGAAAAGCTTCGATCAACTGAAAACTCATCTGACTGAAGCTCCAATTTTGGTACAACCCGAATCGGGTAAAGAGTTTGTTGTTTATAGTGACGCATCCCTACTTGGGTTGGGTTGCGTATTGATGCAAGAAGGTCGAGTTGTGGCCTATGCGTCAAGACAATTGAAGCCACACGAGAGGAATTATCCGACCCATGATCTCGAACTAGCCGCCATTGTGTTTGCATTGAAAATATGGCGACATTATTTGTTTGGTGAGAAGTGCCATGTGTTTTCGGATCACAAAAGTCTCAATATTTGATGACTCAACGAGACTTGAATCTGCGACAAAGACGTTGGCTTGAGTTGTTGAAAGATTACGAGCTTGTCATTGATTACCACCCGGGAAAGGCTAATGTGGTTGCGGACGCCTTAAGCCGGAAATCACTGTTTGCTTTGCGAGCGATGAATGTACACTTGTCTGTCCTACCTGACAATGTGTTAGTAGCTGAATTAAAAGCCAAACCATTATTGACTCATCAAATTCGTGAAGCTCAGAAAGTCGATGATGAATTGGTTGCAAAACGAGCTGAGTGTGTTCCGAACAAGGAATCGGAGTTTCAGATTGATGATGATGGTTGTTTGAGGTTTAAAAGTCGTTTGTGTGTTCCAAGGAATTCGGAACTCATTCCGATGATTTTGAACGAAGCCCATTGTAGCCGAATGTCAATTCACCCGGGGAGCACGAAAATGTACAACGACTTGAAACGTCGGTTTTGGTGGCATGGTATGAAGCGAGACATCTCCGACTTTGTTTCGAGATGTTTAATATGTCAACAAGTGAAAGCGGAACATCAAGTGCCTTCAGGGTTACTTCAGCCGATCATGATACCCGAGTGGAAATGGGACCGAGTCACAATGGACTTTGTGTCCGGACTGCCATTGTCCGCAAGTAAGAAGGATGCGATTTGGGTTGTTGTTGATAGGCTGACTAAGTCGGCTCACTTTATCCCCGTGCGTACGGATTTTTCATTGGATAAACTAGCCGAGTTGTATGTTTCTCAGATTGTGAGATTACATGGAGTACCTATTTCTATCGTGTCGGATAGAGATCCGAGATTCACCTCGCGATTTGGAAGAAATTGCAAGAAGCTTTGGGTACCCAGCTGCATTTTAGCACCGCTTTTCATCCCCAAACCGATGGTCAATCCGAGCGGATAATTCAGATACTCGAGGATATGCTGAGATGCTGCATCCTTGAGTTTAGTGGCTCATGGGAACGGTATGTACCTTTGATTGAATTCGCTTACAACAATAGTTTTCAATCAAGTATTAAGATGGCACCTTACGAGGCTTTGTACGGTCGTAAATGCCGTACACCATTGTTTTGGACTGAGCTCGGTGAAAGTAAAATTTTCGGAGTTGATTTGATTAAAGATGCCGAACAGAAAGTAAAAGTAATCCGTGAAAGTTTGAAGGCAGCCACAGATCGTCAGAAATCGTATGCGGATCTGAAACGGAAGGACATTGAATATCAGGTGGGAGATAAAGTGTTCCTTAAAGTTTCGCCTTGGAAAAAGGTACTTAGGTTTGGCCGTAAGGGCAAGTTGAGCCCGAGATTCATTGGGCCGTACGAAATCTCCGAACGAGTGGGGCCAGTTGCGTATAGATTAATTTTGCCCCCTGAGCTTGAAAAGATTCACGATGTCTTTCATGTTTCGATGCTTCGACGCTATCGATCTGATCCGTCGCATATAATTAGCCCATCAGAGGTTGAAATTCAAGCCGATATGAGCTATGAAGAAGAACCGATTCGTGTCCTAACTCGTGAAGTGAAAGAGTTGCGAAATAAAAGGGTTCCGTTGGTTAAGGTGTTGTGGCTTAAACACGGGATCGAGGAAGCAACCTGGGAACCCGAGAGCTCGATGAAAGAACAATACCCAAACCTATTTACCGGTAAGATTTCGGGGACGAAAATTTCTTATGTGGGGAGAGTTGTGACAACCCAAATTAGACCCTGGTCGGAATGTGGTTTCGAGACCACATTACCGAGCCAAAATTTATTTTCGTGTTTTAATTGCATAAATTGTTGTGTGACAGTGAATGCATGAGAAAATTAAATGCTTAATATTAGCATTAGGATTGTGAATTCATTCAAAAAGGACCTAGTTGACGAAGTTAGGAAAGATGATAGATGAATTATAAGGATCAATTAATAATAGGTTGAGGAAGCATGGTTTTGCATGTCAATTTGCCCATAAAATTTATGGTGGCCGGCCAAGGAGTGATAATGCTCCACTCATTCTAATTTAAAATGTTTCTTTGGTGAACAAATGATGGGATTAATAATAGAAAAGGGAACAAAAAAAATGGGTGTCATACTTGCCATCACCTAGCCGAAAAACCAAGAAAAGAAGGGGAGAAAGGAACTTGGGAGGGATTCGGCCATTGCTTGCCTAGGGAGAGTGTTTGATGTTGTGGCATGAAAAATGAGGGAGTTTGAATGCTTAATAAGGAGGGAAGAAGGAGTGTTCATATTTTCTTTCTTTTGCAATTGTTCTAACTAGAGGAAGAAGGGGAAACAAGATTCGGCCAAGGTGGTCCTTTAGACCAAGGTATGTTTAATGTTGTCTTAGAGATGCATGCATGTTTTAAATAGCCATGTTCAAACCTTGAACCTTGTTGATAACATGAGCGATCGGTCATGAGAAAGTGTTCAAGGAAAGGTTGTTGATGAAAGAAATTAATGTGTTAAGAGATTATATGAAACTTATTCATGTTTATATATGTTATATGCAACGAAAATGGTTGATGATTTTGGAGGTGATTAGCTTGAATCGGCCACGGTATATCCATAAACACGATCTATGCTTGTTATGTTACTCATGGTTAAACAATTCGGCTAGGACATTCGGCCATGGATGGTTGTATTTCTTTGATGTTGTTTTTGATGCTTTAGGGCATTGAGGGTTGATTATAGATGAGGTGAGTTTCTTGATTTAAAATTTGATGGATGTTAAGCTAATTGGGCAACCAAAGGTTCAATATTTTTGTTATGAGGTCATATGTGCATTTCGGCAATGGTCTTTGCTTGAATATGAGATTTGTAATGTGATTTTCCTAAATTGTCTATGAATTTGGTTGTTGATTTCATGGTAATGGTATATTGAATCCATGAGAATTTAGTAAGGTTGCATTCGGCAACTTACTTGAAATTAAAAATCGATGTCTAAGCTTAGGTGATTTCGATGATGATATATGTGTATATACATAAGTATATTTAGTTGATTCGGCTTTGGTAGTTGCATGAGATTATTAGCCGAATATACTAACATACATATACATGTGAGATTGGATTGTAATATTTAGCAAGGTGGTTAAACTAGTTAAATTATTGATATAGCTCAAGGAGCTAAAGGAGGTGAATCGAGCAAAGGCAAAGAAAAGGTTATCGAGTAGCCGAGTTGGAACCGTCTTACCCAACACGAGGTAAGTCATTAAGCATGTAGTGGGTATTATTTCAAATGTCATAATGTGTATGTATTGATGCTGATTGGAATGAATAAATATACATATATATATATGCATGTACGTATGTGATGATGAAATTGTTGAATGAATGAAAAGAGGTAAGATGTACTGAGTTGTTGATCTCGGCACTAAACGTGCGGGATAACCATTTATGACCATGAGATTGGCGCTAAGTGCGCGGGATTAAATTGTACAGTACTAAGTGTGCGATTCGACTATGTTGCACTAAGTGTGCGAAATGAATATGATGCACTAAGTGTGCGAAATGACCATGCGGCACTAAGTGTGCGAGTCTAACTATGTAGCACTAAGTGTGCGATTGATTACGTGGCACTAAGTGTGCGAGTTGATTGTATAGCACTGAGTGTGCGGGCTCAATATACATTCGTGAATCATTATGGACACTATGTGTGCGACACTATTGAGTCGATCGCGGACAGCGGGTCGGGTAAGTGTCTTGAGCACGTGGTTAATAGGTGCTATGCTTATACTTGGTGTTGAGCTCGGTAAGTTCGAACCTATGTGACATATATACTTGAAGTTACGTACATAAAATTTATCGTAGGATGGGTGAAAGGTCGTATAGTCGTTTGATTGTAACGAAAATAAATCGATTTATGAAATTGCTTCAATGTCCTATTGATGAGTATATAGAATGTGAATGCATGAATTGATATGAAATTGAATTGATAAGTTGGAGGAACTATGGTATGGTTCGTATGGATAGAGTAAATTGTCTCGTTCCATTTTGTTTCCTCTTGTGATAATGTTGTTGATAGATGGTAGTGCATTGCTTATGACTTACTGAGTTATAAACTCACTCGATGTTTCCTTGTCACCACTATAGGTTGCTTGTCTCATCTATTTTGCGGTCGGGCCGTCATTGAAGTCATCACACCGGATAGCAAGTTTTGGTACTTTCTTCTTAGTGTGTTTAGAAGATCATTTTGCATGTATAAGCTAGTACGTTGTGTTTGAATTATGCATGTAAACTTTAAGCCATGCGAAAATGGCACGAATGTTCGATTGAATTGGATCAAGGTAGCATGAAATGGACCTAGTTACTTTCGTAACAGATGCTGGCGCGCAGTTCATGAGATTGATCACTAAAT